>NC_050090.1:0-300000 GCF_009764565.3 Dermochelys coriacea | reverse complement strand
ACTGACTGGGACTTGAAAAAAGCATAAAAGTTTATTTTCCTTTTCCAATCTATGAATACAAACTAGATGTGAGAATATGAGATGTACTGGTTCTACAATCTCAAAAGGCATATTGTTGACCAGAAGGAATCTCTTCAGTTCACTAACTACAGACTGTACTTCCTTCATTTATTAAATCAGTTAGTTTTAAATCCAAACCATGTTTTGATAAACTTTTCTCCACTTATGTATCCCATACTTTAAGGTAATTTTATCTAACCAATGAAAAACAATTTTAAAATGCTGTTTTTGTGCATTTTTAATTGAATTCCTCCAACTTCCATCCAAATGCCATTTGACACAAATCATAAAGAAAAAAAATCACCCAGTAAATAAGAAATGCATCATTTTACAAAATAAGTTAAAAAAACATAAAAATGTAAGAATCTGAATAAATGTATGTTACATTGTACCTATATACATTTAGTTAAGCAAATATGTAGCTTATCATCCTGGTTAGTAAAAAGAAGGTATCTGAAACTTTTGAAAAAGAGACAATGGAAAACTGCAGAGGAATATTCTGCTCCTGCAGCTTCCTCTTAATGGGCAATTCCAGTATTTCATAGCAAGAAAATATTATTGATTATTTTGTATTATTTGATGCTGACTAAGATTAGGGCTCTATTGTACTAGGCACCATATACACATAACAAGAAAAAAAATCCTGTCTTAAAGAACTTACAATCTAAGTGGACAAGACAGAAAAAAGATGGGAGGGGAAACAGACATCTACCCAGTTTCACACACGGAATCTGTAGCAAAGCCCAGAACAGTTCCCATGTTTCCTAGACCTGTGTTCTATCCTTTAGACAACACTGCCTTGCAAAGCAGAAGTGCATACGGCAATAGAAAAAAATATCTCCAAGCTGGAAAGGGGAGAGTAATTTAAAGAAAGGAAGCAGCTCTGTGGAAACCTACAATATTCCCCATGGAGAATAAAAGACAGCCACCAATAAGAGAGACTGGAATGCAAGAACTGAAAAAGAAAACTAAAGAGCAAATACAACAGAAGTAATTTGAGATATAAATATAAAAGACAGAAAAATCCTTAAGTATCTGAAAACTAAAAAGCCTGGTAGAGAGTCAGTGCTTAAAGGAGCAGAGTGGGAAGCTAGTAGCTAGCAGTAAGGTCGATATCACTCATAGCTTGGACGATTCCTTTACAATATAGTCCCAAGAGATTCTGAAGGTCACATCTTTCCTGGCAAAGGAAAATTACAAAACCCTTACATTACATTAAGATCTCTGCAGATCAGATAATGAGGAAATTAAAACAATTAACACTTGAGAGAGCAGCAGGTCCAGGAGTAACAAGGAATTAAGGTTTCAGAGTGGTAGCCGTGTTAGCTGTATCAGCAAAAAAAACAAGGCGTACTTGTGGCATCTTGGAGACAAACAAATTTATTTGGGCATAAGCTTTCGTGGGCTAAAACTGACTTAATCGGATGCACGCAGTGGAAAATACAGTAGGAATATATATATATATACACATACACACACACACACACACAGAACATGAAAAAATGGGTGTTGCCATACCAACTGTAACAAGACCAATTAATTAAGGTGGGCTATTATCAGCAGGAGGAAAAAAACCTTTTGTACTGATAATCAGGATGGCCCATTTCAAACAGTTGACAAGAAGGTGTGAGTAACAGTAGGGGAAAAAATTAGCATGGAAAAATAGTTTTTACTTAGCATAATGACCCATCCACTCCCAGTCTTTATTCAAGGAATTGAGAGAGATTCTGGTACCTGGAATTTGCAAAACAGCAATATCTCCTCTGCTTCTTGGATACATCTCCTGTATTAGGGCTACGTCCTGATGGCCCTTGCAGGGGGAAGGTATTTAAAGGTGGAAAGACCTGTTTACAAGAGTGAATCTATTATCCTAACTGACCCCACTTCTCACAGACCAAACCACTGAACAATGTCTAAATCCATTTCCTACAGCACTTAAAAGAAAGTTAACAAGTGAAAAGAAACTGGCCCAACTTTGGCTGCAAGGAAAGTCTCAGCCAGGTTAAAATAAAATGATATTATGTGAAACGGAGAAATGTGTATAGCTTGGAAACGGGTAGCTAAGAGCTTTAACACAGGAAAGCTCCTGACACAGCTGTTTGAGCATAGTAGATAAAGGAGGAGCAATGGCTGCACAGCACTTTGGCTTTCTGAAAAGCTTTGTTATATTGTACCAGACCAACAATTAATCTACAAAGCAAGTGCAATAGCCTGAACAGCTAGACACTCAAATTAGAAACAGTTTTAGACATGAAGAATAGGTGGTGCTAATAAAAAGCGATGAATTGAAGGGACACCAGAAGGGTCAAATATCACGGTGTTATCAATAAGTCATTGCCATTTTCAAAGTGGCTGTATTGCATGTGTCACATGCATAACGGTGAAAGCAGCCTCTTTGCACAAGATGCAGGGCAGTGGTGAATAAACCCTAAAACTAGGGGGAGGAATTATTTTGGATGATACATGGGGAAGTATGTGGGGGAGGGGGCTAACAGTATTGCCAACAGTAAGCATTCAAAAATCATTAGACCACAAAAAAATCATGAAATTGGCTTTAAAATCATGATTGTTTTTAAAAGGTGTATGTTTGGGGCTCCTTTTATTTGCCTTCTGCGTTTTGAACCTCTAGGATACACCCACCTTATATTTTTAAGGGTTTCTTCACAACGATGAGGGCTAGAAACTTAGTTTTTTGTTTTAAATTTAAGGCAGAGATTTTCATATAATCTCACCTGGCTTCAAGAGCTGGGGTTTAAGAACCCCACCAAATATCGTGAGTCAGCAACACTGGGATAAATAGGAGTAATGAGATTAAATTAAGGGAAATACAGGCTGAATACTGTTAAGCACCAACAAATGCTCCTGATAAGGAGATCTATTGGGTAGTAGAATCATCTCCCAAGGAAGCTAATGGGATCTGCCAGAATTTGGGAGATTTCAAACTAGCCTGGATCATGAACTAGTCTAGCAATGAACAGCTCTTTGTTGGCTAGTAGGTCTTTTTCACCTCTAAAGTCTGTGTTCCTTGTTCTTGTGGTTCTGTTTGCTTGCATGATAACAAACAGCTAGGTTCACATGGCTATAATAAAAATCAAACAGTGTGTTTAACTTTTGCTTGCACATATTGCTCGACAAATTATTGAAACTGAAAGATCATTAAATTGAGTTCAGAAACATAATGTTTAAAAAGAAAGTCAGACATTTTACTATTCCAGCAACATTATAAAGCACAGTTACTTGGTATAAAGAATAATATGGAAAAATGCAAAGTATGGCTGTAGTGGGGCCGCTGCCCCACTCCAGGAGAAAAAGGGCTCGAATAGTCCGGAGAGGCTGCGGAGACCGGCAGGCAGTCAGCATAGGCCTCTGGAGAGCCAATCAGGGCAAAGAAAGAGGCAGCCAATCAGGGCCAGGCTGGCCCCTACATAAAGGCTGCCTAGCAAAGGAGAGGGTAGTCTCCTCCTGACCAATAAGGGAGGAGGACTAGCTCCTGATAGAAGGAATGGCATCCTGGAAAGAGAAATACTTAGCAGGGTAGTCAGAGCTCTGGCTGACCGTGCCAGACTGCAGGCCTTAAAACAAGGGCTGAGTGAGTGCTAGGGCTATGAGGAAGTGGCCCAGGGAAGGCAGGCAGTGATGGAGAGTGGAGGAAGGCAGCAAGCGGCTGCTGCTCAAGGGTCCCTTGGCTGGGGCCCAGAGCAGTGGGAGGGCCTGGGTCCGTCCCTCCCTCCCCCCTTGCGCTGCACCTTGCCATGAGGGAGCATGGCCCATGGACTGCACCTTGTCCCTCAGGTAAGGGACTAGACTTTGGGGTGGCAAGTGGCCATGAAGGCAGGTGTGGACTAGGACTGCCGATATTCCCCCTGAAGGGGGGAGAATGGAGTAGTGGGCACTGTCGGAGACACCAGCCAGTAGAAGGCGCTCTGAGGCTGGAAGGAGCTAATTCCTGGACTGACCAGCAGGAGGCACCACAATAGTGAGTCAGCACTCCGTTACAATGGCCTACGGGAAGCTGGAACATAAAACTGGATGTACTTTCTGGATCATGGAGTCCAGTCTCCTGCTATCACAGGCAACCCTGTCATATCCCATTCGTAAATTTGTCAAGCTCCAGCTTAAAACTAGTTTGGTTGTTTGCCCTTACTGATCCTATTGGAAGACTGGTTTCAGAGTAGCAGCCGTGTTAGTCTGTATTCGCAAAAAGAAAAGGAGTACTTGTGGCACCTTAGAGACTAACAAATTTATTAGAGCATAAGCTTTCGTGCGCTACAGCTTATGCTTATGCTCTAATAAATTTGTTAGTCTCTAAGGTGCCACAAGTACTCCTTTTCTTATTGGAAGACTGAATCTCACTACTCCAACGGCTAGAAAACTTCTAATTTCAAACCTAAATTTATTCATGAAATGTCTATATCCACTTGTTCTTGTGCCAACACTTAACTTAAATAGCTCTTAGCTCTGCTAGGTATTTATATACACATACTTTATAGAGTGCAATCTGAGCCCCTCTCAGCCCTTGTCTTGCTTGGCTACAGCAGAGCTTTGCTTGTTTGTCTTTGCTGTGTAGTTACCATTGTTAATGGGCTTCAGTCATTCCACTTCAGTTTTGCAATACCTTTCCTTCCTTTGGCCAGCTATTCTATTCTACTCTTTTCTTTAGTCCTCACCATGCACCCTCAGCCATGTTACCCAATGTCTGCAAAGTGCCACGATCCAAATTGTTTGGGCTTTGCTTACAGGAGAAAGTGCCTCTCCACATGTATTATTGCCCCAGTTGCAATTAAGGGAGGTACTCAAGAGACATGGGATCTATCCCCACTCTACCACTGACCTACGGTGTGACCTTGGGCAAGTCACTTCCCACCTCTGTGCCTGTTTCCCCTCTTACTCCTTGTCTTTTTAAACAATAAGATCTTCAAGGCAGGGATGGTCTCTCACTATCTGCCTGTGCAACATCCAGCACAACAGTAGCCCAGAAATACAAAACATAAATAATACATACCGGAGCCTTTTCACTCTCCCTTTAAACAAGAGGGGGCAGCTAGGAGGATGTTTCTGTCAAGAGCCACTCTACTCCTTGGTCCAAAATACCTGCATGCATTGATCTTGGGGGAATATTGCAAGACACATCCATGTTTCTGGGTATTGAGAAAGGGCAAGAGACAGGGCAGATTCCTTCGGAAGGATGGAGCGCCCATTTTATATTTAATTGCATGGCTGGTTAGTTGTTCTGTGATCTACATCTCTTTCATGCAGGGTTTGATATTTATTGTTTTTATTCATCGTGTACTAAATTATGTAAAATCTAACAGCTTTGGGATAGGCAGCTGGCTTTTTTATTTTTTTATTAAAATCAAAGTCATTATTATACTCTAGCCTTATGGTGAAGCCTCATGGGATCTGATGAGTAGCTGTCTTTTCCATAAAGCTAAATGCTAGGGCCTACATTTTCATTAGTAATGAGTGATGTTGGATGTGCAACTTCAGACACCTTAAAAAGGGACTGATTTTCAGAATCAGGTCCCTCTAAGAATACTCAAGTTGGGCAAACCAAGTCACTAACATTTTTTGAAGATTTAGGCCTGGATTTTTTCCTTAAGTGCCTTGCCTGCAGTTAAGAGTCAGAGAATGTTTTCTCCAGTGAGTAAAGGACAGGATTCCCAAGTGCTATAGCTGACTCCTTCACTCACTCTGTGACTTTGGATAAGTCACTTCTTTTATCTATGCCTCAGTTTGCCCCTGTAAAATAAATGTGATAATAGTTATCACTGCTATTCTGCAGTTTTGTATTAGCGTCCCCCCCACTAGCGCAAGTGCTTAAAAGGGATTGTAATTGGGCTTAACTCATTCATATTTATAAAATGTTTTATAATCCTTGGTTGAAGGGTTCTACATAAGTGCTACAATTTAAATGCTCTTCTTCTAGTCATTACTATTCTCTACACTGTTTGCATTCTAGCCCAGACCTCTGGTCTAGTAAAGCTCCAATTCACAGCTCTACTGATGATAGTTTTAAATGTTACAGAAAATAATTCCAGGCTTCTGTTTAGAGAACCTTGATACTCTGAAATAATTTAGAGAGGCAATTGCTGTGATAACATGCGCTAATATATCTGTAGTGGGAGGTCCATACGGGACCCAAACAGCACATGCATTTATTCAGCACTCCCTTGGACCTCACAGCACACATTTCCCCTAATTGGCCACTCTTCCTTCCAAGTAGTTAAATTAAACCATCAACAGCAACATACCCCCCAAAATTATTACCTTGAAAGCTCTCAAGCCTATAATTGTGTTCGACAATAATATAAATACCGCCATGGGTCTCTGTGATGGACTTCACAAAGGTATTCAAGCCAAGCAATTATACTGGATTTCCAACTAAGATTTGGGAGATTAAACTTCCCATGGGGTGCCCTGGAATGGGAGATGGGGCATGTCGGAGTGCTTCAACATGTGTTAAACCTCACATTCTCTGGCTATCAGAAACCCATCCTACACAGAAATCGGGGCAGTGCAAATAAAGCATATGCATCACGTTAAAACTGTTAGTGTCATGTCAGGAAAGACCATAAAAGGGGATTGGGTTTACAAACTTTCAGAAGCAAGAGATACTCCAATACTGTTCCAGTCTCTGTGCAGGGCATAACCTGGGGCTGTAGACCAAAACTGGGCTCCTTACTTCCAGACTTTTGTTGTTTGTTTGCCTGTTTATAGGGGGATGCCTATAGATTTGTCCTGAACTTTGCACTTTCCTAGAGAAAGGCAACAGGGATCCTCTGTGGGTTTTTCCAACAGACAGCAGAGCAAACGCTGAAATCAAATGCAGCAGAAGGAAATGGAATCATCTGGGATGTGAAATTCTCAGACAGATTGATTCTCACTGCAATTTTAAAGACAAAGATGATGGACAAAAAAGAAGAACCAAACTTTTGTTTAAATGAACTCTGTCACATCTCATCCTTTTTTTCCATTTCAAAGTGGGACTTGGATCCATCCACTTTCTTGTGATATCTAAACAGCGGGGGTTAGAGGGTTGTTTTGGAAATGTCAGCACATCATTCAGATAAGCAGAAGGCTCCAGAGATATGACAGTCTCAAATCATATAGTCCGATCCACAAAATACTATGCAGATCATGTCTCACAGCCTTCTTGTAATTTACAAAGAGAACGCAAAGGACACTGGGGCCTATGGTCTAATGTCTAAAGTAGGGCTGGGATTGTTGGGTACTGTTCCTCGCTCTGGGAGGGAATACATGCTAGTGGGTACAGCATAGGCTAGGAATCAGGTTTCCTAGATTCTGTTCCAAGAGCCATAATAAGCATGTCATTTAGTGCCAAGAAGGGAGGGTAGAAAGTGGGGTCAGGAGACCTGGATTGTATTCCTATCTCTGTTAGTAACTTGGTATGGTTGATCAAGTCACTTAACGTCTCTAGTACCGCATTTTATCTCCCAACGCCGTGTATGATACTTAGCTGTCTCACAGAGGTCAATTAATTAGAAAGGTCTAAGAAGGACACTTTGATCCCCTTGAAAAAGAGGTATGATTAAGAGTTGTTACAGTTTTTTTTTCCCTCAAACTTTAAATATTTTGTGACACATTGACTCTACAAAGGGTACTCAGCACTCCACCACCCCACAAATCAGGATATGTCACCTTGTATTGCATTCACTATGGAAATGCTGCTAGTGACATTCCTCAGACTGACACACAATAGGGTAGGTTTCAGAGTAGCAGCCGTGTTAGTCTGTATTCGCAAAAAGAAAAGGAGTACTTGTGGCACCTTAGAGACTAACAAATTTATTAGAGCATAAGCTTTCATGAGCTACAGCTCACTTCATCGGATGCATTTGGTGGAAAAAACAGAGGAGAGATTTATATACACACACACAGAGAACATGAAACAATGGGTTTATCATACACACTGTAAGGAGAGTGATCACTTAAGATAAGCCATCACCAGCAGCAGGGGGGGAAAGGAGGAAAACCTTTCATGGTGACAAGCAAGGTAGGCTAATTCCAGCAGTTAACAAGAATATCAGAGGAACAGTGGGGGGTGGGGTGGGGGGGAGAAATACCATGGGGAAATAGTTTTACTTTGTGTAATGACTCATCCATTCCCAGTCTCTATTCAAGCCTAAGTTAATTGTATCCAGTTTGCAAATTAATTCCAATTCAGCAGTCTCTTGTTGGAGTCTGTTTTTGAAGCTTTTTTGTTGAAGGATAGCCACTCTTAGGTCTGTAATCGAGTGACCAGAGAGATTGAAGTGTTCTCCAACTGGTTTTTGAATGTTATAATTCTTGACGTCTGATTTGTATCCATTCATTCTTTTACGTAGAGACTGTCCAGTTTGGCCAATGTACATGGCAGAGGGGCATTGCTGGCACATGATGGCATGCATCACATTGGTAGATGCGCAGGTGAACGAGCCTCTGATAGTGTGACTGATGTGATTAGGCCCTATGATGGTATCCCCTGAATAGATATGTGGACAGAGTTGGCAACGGGCTTTGTTGCAAGGATAGGTTCCTGGGTTAGTGGTTCTGTTGTGTGGTGTGTGGTTGCTGGTGAGTATTTGCTTCAGATTGGGGGGCTGTCTGTAAGCAAGGACTGGCCTGTCTCCCAAGATCTGTGAGAGTGATGGGTCGTCCTTCAGGATAGGTTGTAGATCCTTGATGATGCGTTGGAGAGGTTTTAGTTGGGGGCTGAAGGTGATGGCTAGTGGCGTTCTGTTATTTTCTTTGTTGGGCCTGTCCTGTAGTAGGTGACTTCTGGGTACTCTTCTGGCTCTGTCAATCTGTTTCTTCACTTCAGCAGGTGGGTATTGTAGTTGTAGGAATGCATGATAGAGATCTTGTAGGTGTTTGTCTGTCTGAGGGGTTGGAGCAAATGCGGTTATATCGTAGAGCTTGGCTGTAGACAATGGATCGAGTGGTATGATCTGGATGAAAGCTAGAGGCATGTAGGTAGGAATAGCGGTCAGTAGGTTTCCGATATAGTGACCATGTGGTTATGGTTGGTTATGGTTATGTGACCATCGCTTATTAGCACCGTAGTGTCCAGGAAGTGGATCTCTTGTGTGGACTGGTCCAGGCTGAGGTTGATGGTGGGATGGAAATTGTTGAAATCATGGTGGAATTCCTCAAGAGCTTCTTTTCCATGGGTCCAGATGATGATGTCATCAATGTAGCGCAAGTAGAGTAGGGGCATTAGGGGATGAGAGCTGAGGAAACGTTGTTCTAAGTCAGCCATAAAAATGTTGGCATACTGTGGGGCCATGCGGGTACCCATCGCAGTGCCGCTGATTTGAAGGTATACATTGTCACCAAATGTGAAATAGTTATGGGTGAGGACAAAGTCACAAAGTTCAGCCACCAGGTTAGCCGTGACAGTATCGGGGATACTGTTCCTGACAGCTTGTAGTCCATCTTTGTGTGGAAATGTTGGTGTAGAGGGCTTCTACATCCATAGTGGCTAGGATGGTGTTTTTAGGAAGATCACCAATGGACTGTAGTTTCCTCAGGAAGTCAGTGGTGTCTCGAAGATAGCTGGGAGTGCTGGTAACGAAGGGCCTGAGGAGGGAGTCTACATAGCCAGACAATCCTGCTGTCAGGGTGCCAATGCCTGAGATGATGGGGCATCCAGGATTTCCAGGTTTATGGATCTTGGGTAGCAGATAGAATACCCCAGGTCGGGGCTCTAGAGGTGTGTCTGTGCGGATTTGTTCTTGTGCTTTTTCAGGGAGTTTCTTGAGCAAATGCTGTAGTTTCTTTTGGTAACTCTCAGTGGGATCAGAGGGTAATGGCTTGTAGAAAGTGGTGTTGGAGAGCTGCCTAGTAGCCTCTTGTTCATACTCTGACCTATTCATGATGACGACAGCACCTCCTTTGTCAGCCTTTTTGATTATGATGTCAGAGTTGTTTCTGAGGCTGTGGATGGCACTGTGTTCTGCATGGCTGAGGTTATGGGGTAAGCGATGCTGCTTTTCCACAATTTCAGCTCGTGCACGTCGGCGGAAGCAGTCTATGTAGAAATCCAGGCTGCTGTTTCGACCTTCAGGAGGAGTCCACCCAGAATCCTTCTTTTTGTAGTGTTGGCAAGAAGGTCTCTGTGGGTTAATATGTTGGTCAGAGGTGTGTTGGAAATATTCCTTGAGTCTGAGACGTCGAAAATAGGATTCTAGGTCACCACAGAACTGTATCATGTTCGTGGGTAGGTTTCAGAGTAGCAGCTGTTAGTCTGTATTTGCAAAAAGAAAAGGAATACTTGTGGCACCTTAGAGACTAATGAATTTATCTGAGCATAAGCTTTCGTGAGCTACAGCTCACTTCATCCGATGCATTCAGTGGAAAATACAATGGGGAGATTTATATACACACACAGAGAACATGAAACAATGGGTTTTATCATACACACTGTAAGAAGAGTGATCACTTAAGATGAGATATTACCAGCAGGAAGGTTGGGGCGGGGAAAAGAAGGAGGAAAACCTTTTATGGTGATAATCAAGGTGGGCCATTTCCAGCAGTTAACAACAACGTCTGAGGAACAGTGGGGGGGTGCGGTGGGGGGGAGAAACAACATGGGTATATAGTTTTACTTTGTGTAATGACCCATCCACTCCCAGTCTCTATTCAAGCCTAAGTTAATTGTATCCAGTTTGCAAATTAATTCCAATTCAGCAGTCTCTCGTTGGAGTCTGTTTTTGAAATTTTTTTTTTGTTGAAGGATAGCCACCATCAGGTCTGTAATCGAGTGACCGGAGAGATTGAAGTGTTCTCCGACGGGTTTTTGAATGTTATAATTTTTGACGTCTGATTTGTGTCCATTCTTTTACGTAGAGACTGTCCAATTTGACCAATGTACATGGCAGAGGGGCATTGCTGGCACATGATGGCATGCATCACATTGGTAGATGCACAGGTGAACGAGCCTCTGATAGTGTGGCTGACGTGATTAGGCCCTACGATGATATCCCCTGAATAGATATGTGGACAGAGTTGGCAACGGGGTTTGTTGCAAGGATAGGTTCCTGGGTTAGTGGTTCTGTTGTGTGGTATGTGGTTGCTGGTGAGTATTTGCTTCAGGTTAGGGGGCTGTCTGTAAGCAAGGACTGGCCTGTCTCCCAAGATCTGTGAGAGTGATGGGTCGTCCTTCAGGATAGGTGGTAGATCCTTGATGATGCCTTGGAGAGGTTTCAGTTGGGGGCTGAAGGTGATGGCTAGTGGCGTTCTGTTATTTTCTTTGTTGGGCCTGTCCTGGAATAGGTGACTTCTGGGTACTCTTCTGGCTTTATCAATCTGTTTCTTCACTTCAGCAGGTGGGTATTGTAGTTATAAGAATGCATGATAGAGATCTTGTAGGTGTTTGTCTCTATCTGAGGGGTTGGAGTAAATGCAGTTATCTTGGAGCTTAAAATCTCCCCACTGTATTTTCCACTGAACGCATCCGACGAAGTGAGCTGTAGCTCACGAAAGCTTATGCTCAAATAAATTGGTTAGTCTCTAAGGTGCCACAAGTACTCCTTTTCTTTTTACAATAGTGTAGAGGAGATGACATAGGCACTGGACTGGGACTCAGGCGATCTGGGCTCAATTCCCAGCTCTGCCATAAGACACAGAGCTAGCAAAACACTCCTGCCTTACTGAGGTGTTGTGATGATAAACTAATGTTTGTGAGGTGCTCCGACGCTGTGGCAATGGATACCTAAACACACAGGACTTCTACTACTGAGTGCATCCCTACAAGTGGTACCCACCATCACTCGTGAATTGGTGGCTACAGATTATATGCAAGCAGCTCTTTGAAAACTCATTTTGGGAGCAGTCCCTGCATGAAGTTCCATTTCCTCTCCAGGAGTAGCTACCTCTGTGCTCCATAAAGAGGTGATGTAGCACTTGATGGCAGAAGAGAAGAAAAGTTATTACAGCCCAGTGGTAGGATACAGAAAATCACCATTAGCAATACAAAATATTGACAGGAAGAAGTGGGCCTAAGTTATTGAAGAAGTGGAGTGGCAGCAAATGAGATCAGTGGGTTTTATGTACCTATTTCTGCCTTTAATAAAAATACATTCTTAGTTACCATGTCAAACTTTGCACAATGTGGTCCAAATGGTACTTCAGGGAGGTGGAGCTCCTTCTTAGGTGAACACACATTGCAGTCTGCAATGCAGCCCCATTGCTCCCCAAACACTGTCTCTGATCAGCAGAGAGTGACATTGATTGGTAATGTTTTGATGTTTGATTTATTTTTTTAAAACACCAAAACTAATATCTGGGCTTTTTTGCAATGATCTTATATTGCAAAGTGTCAGAAGGCAACAGAAAACATCATGTTTAAACCAGAGGAATGGAAAGCATATAAAATCTGAATATGGGAGAATCCAGAGATTTATGACAAATCAGAGACTAAAAAGAGAGAAAAGTAATAAAGATGAAAAATGAGCAGCAAACTCCAAAGAGGTGGGGGTTGTCTGTAGGTCACAGAGCTAAGAAAACAAAACCACAGAGAAAATCCTGAATTCCTGAGACAGGTATTGGGACTTCAGAAAGAGTCTCTGCTGACTCAGGGACCTAGTAACAGAGCTCTTTGCTGCTATGCAGGAGACTATGGGCTAATTTCCAGAGCTGAGCTTTCGCTTCCCAAGAGCTACTTGTGTTTACCTAGCAAAGAATTTAACTCAAGGCTGTGCAGATGCCTCTACTGAAATTCAGGAGATGGTAAAAACACACAGAAAAACTGAAAAGATTTTCAGTAGCATCACTCAACCTTGACAACATCGTATGACATTGACTGTTGATCCCATGACTACCTCCCCTCCACTGCCTGACCACAACTCCCACCATCACCCTTATCAACCTGCTTTCCTTCCAAGGCCTTTGTCTAGACACAGAGATTGTATTGGTTTAACTTAAACCTGGTTTAAACAAGTGCAAAGTCCCCTGTGGACGCTCTAGTTTCAGTTCAGCTCGAACCAGTTCCCTCAAGTTATGCAAGTAGGGAAGGTGGAAGGAGAGCTCTTGATCTGAAGTTTCCAGACGGAAGCTGAAGCAGGAGAAAGAATTTGAGCATTTGGGAAGTACATGTAGTGCCACTGGTGAGAGATCCAGAGAATTGAAAAGATGAGCCCACTCTGCCTGGGCAACAGTGAAAAAGGTGGCAGGAGTACTGTGAGACCTGCAATTAAGTAACAAACTGAAAAGAAAATTTTAGAGTAGCAGCCGTGTTAGTCTGTATTCACAAAAAGAAAAGGAGTACTTGTGGCACCTTAGAAACTAACAAATTTATTAGAGCATAAGCTTTTGTGAGCTACAGCTTAGCTCACGAAAGCTTATGCTCTAATAAATTTGTTAGTCTCTAAGTTGCCACAAGTACTCCTTTTCTTTTTGAAAAGAAAGTGTATGTGTTTGTCCCTTCCTGGAAATGCTGGGTCTTACAGAGATAGAAGAAAAGAAGATACCAGTAATAGAAAATAATACACTGAGGAGAATGGCTGGCAAGTGGAAAGTAGACAGAATGCGCATGGAAGAAATTAGGGGGAAAACATACTTGGAATTCTCAGTGATAGATAGGTTGGAGAGCACACATTTGAGTGGGCTGTATATGTGATAAGAATGGGAGAATGACTACCAGCAAAGGAAATATGGGACCAAGAGGATAGCAAGAAAGGACATGGAAGTTCAAGGATACAAGGCAAAGACTCTGCTAAGAGAAGTTTGAATAGAAAAAAAGACTGGAACTACAAGGTCTACAAACCCGTGCCATGGTCCAGAAGAGTGGCAAAGGATCCCAGGCACCTTACTCTGTGTAAATGGGAAAAGGAGTTGAGAAGCATAGTGTGCAAACCCCTGTGAAGATGCTGTTGCTTCAGTTTAGTGCACATCGGTTCCCAATGGCGTTAACCTAAAAAGGACGAAGCCACTCTGACACTGAAATAAGTGTGTTCATACAGGGGTCTCTATCAGCTTAACTAAATTTGTTTAATAATCATGCCTTTAGTTAAACTGGAGCATGCAGCCGCAGCAACTCAGCATGTAGACAAGTCTTGAATAATGACATGGTCACGTTGCTGTTATAAGCCAGCAACTAATCCTATGCTGCTTTTTAAAAATTAATTTATGTCTGAACTTTGCAAGGCAGGGATGGTGAACCTTATACGTTCCATAATGCAAGGAACATTATCTACATCTATCTATCTCTATGTATTTTCAACACTTCAACTAGTATGGCCTAATTTATCTTTGGCTTGTTTCATCTAAAGGAAATCTCTAAAGACTGAATGTTGGCCAATACTATGTCACTGTTTAGTGTTTATGCTCAGGGAGACAGTTAGTTTAGCTTCAGTTGTGGGGAAAGTCTCCAAAATGATTCTGACAAGTCAAACAGGGGAACACTGTGAAAGAAAATACCCTAGGGTGACTGGAACAGCTAATGTGATTTCAGGAATGGCAGATCCTGCTTCAGTGACTCCTGGGGACCCTCTGAGAATTATTGGTGTGAACTCAAAAATGGAAGTAACACAGTTAAATGTATAGACAGTTCTACATCATTAAGCTAATTTTCAAGGGAACTGAATCATTGAAGAGGAAAAAAAAGATTCATGAAATTGAAAATAAAGAATAAAGGGGTTAGTGCAAGACACATTCAATGGCAACTATTTTAAAGCTTGGTTATAATTCCAGTGCCACAGGTGTAAATACAACATCTTTCACTGCAGCAAAGCAGTAGCAAAGGTTGCAATGAATACGTTTCAGATTTCATCCTGCATGATTTGCCCTATCCATAGCATAATTCACATATGTAGTTTACATGCAGAACATATCCACTAGAAATGGCATTTGCTAACTAAGAGGACAGAGAATTTGGTCTCCTGGATTCTAGTCCCAGCTCTCAGAGGCAGCTGAGTCTAGCTGTTGGAACAAGAGAGGCTTGGTGTCAGGTTTCTATTCCGGGTCTGCTGCTGAGTTCATGTGTGACCTTTAGCAAGTCATTTCCAATATCTGAGCCTCAGTTTTCCCCATTTGGAAAATATTGGGGATAATACCAACTTGCCTCAGCATGGGAGCTGTGATGGTTCATTAGCTAATTGCCTGCAAAGCAGTCTGGGATCCGTGGAGGAGACACCACAGCAGTGCCATTTAGCACTGGTTTTGAATGCAGATCTCATGCATCCTTTAATAAGGATTTGGGTAGCAATACCTCTTCCAGGGCTACAACCTCCTTCTTTGTGAAGGACATCCAGCATCCCATCAGAGGTCGGACAGGGGCCACAGCTCACTGAAACCCATAACAGAAGGCCTAGCATAACCCTCTCCAGAGCAACACACATTCTCTGGAGTGGGGCCACAGCGGAGAAGGGTCATTGGCTTAGGGAGACTGTGATGAGAAGTGTAGCAAAGACTGAGATAGGAAGGGCCCTGTCTGCTAGGCTGAGAAAGAGGAAGGAGTATAACCGCTGCCACAAGAGGAGAGAATAATAAGACTGGGACTTTTCATCTTGGAAAAGAGACAACTAAGGGGGGATGACAGAGGTCAATAAAATCATGACCGATGTGGAGAAAGTAAATAAGGAAGTGTTATTTACTCTTCCTCATAACATAAGAACTAGGGCTCACCAAATGAAATTAATAGGCAGCGGGTTTAAAACAAACAAAAGGAAGTATTTTTTCACACAACACACAGTCAGCCTGTGGAACTCCTTGCCAGAGGAGGCCAAGACTAAAACAGTGTTCAAAAAAGAACTAGATAAATTCATGGAGGATAGGCCCATCGATGGCTATTAGCGAGGATGGGCAGGGAAGATGTCCCTAGCCTCTCTTTGCCAGAAGTCGAAAATTTGGCGACGGGATGGATCACTTGATGCTTATTTGTCCTGTTTATTCCATCTGGGGCACCTGGCATTGGCCACTGTCGGAAGACAGGACACTGGGCTAGATGGACCTTTGGTCTGACCCAGAATAGCCATTCTTATGTTCTTAAAGGACAAGTGTAAAGTCAGTCTATTCTGTGAAATGGAGAATGAGGCTGTAAAAGTGAAGGCACAGAAATTTAGTGAGTAGCTCAGGAGAGTTAGAACCATGATCAGCTGTAAGCATGATTACTCCAGCTCCAGCAGCAGAAGAGAAACGTGAAGGACAGCAGAGAAGTCACATTACTAGCACGTGTCACAAGCAAAACAAGTTTAACCAACATGGCATTGAAGGACCAGTGTCAGCAAGTCCAGAGTATCTTAGGACATGGCTGAGATGTGACACTAAGTGGAAAAGGAGGCAGCAAGGAGGCTTAGAAGTTACCAATACAGCAGGCGTTGGAGTGAAGGAGGTGAGCAGTTGAGAACACCTGGCAAGGCTGCTAAATCTTCTTCATCCTGATAATGCTGAAACATGATAAAGAGCCCAGGGATCAGTTCAGCAAGGATTAGCCAGAGATGATGGGGAGGGTTAGGTTCAAGGGTAGAAAACATACAAAGTTAGCCTCTGGGTGAGTGTCAGAGAAAAAGCCCCAAGTTCTTAATACAGCAAAACATAGGTGGGCATAGAGTGACGTTGACAGGATGAGTCTAAACAGAGACACTGAGAACGTCTCAGATACAAAGGTGATGATGGCTATTTAAGAAGACAGCTTGAAAGACAGATACTAAATCCCTCTCCGGAGAGATGTCAATGTATCATTTCCAAGCCATTTTTTTAAGTCCTTCGTTAGCACAAAGGGATGGTTGCAGGGTGCATGTTGACAACAAGGAAAAATTATACAAGGAGTTGTTCCATCTTCTCTTTGTAAAGATCATTAGGAAGGGTTACAAATTACCAAAATTATTGGTAGTGCCAGCAAGCTGCATGCATAGCAATAGCTGAAGAGACCAGTTAAACCTATTATTTAGATCCTGGCTACCAAGTCTGAGTCTAAACTAGCCAGATGACATACAATATGTGCAGTGCAGAGCCAATGATCATTTTTATTATCTCAGCCATGCAGGCAAAGTTCCCCTTGTAAGGTTTCAGTACAGGAGGTTATCCTTGAATGAATGAATGAATTAAAATGGCCATGCAATTCCCTTAGCTTTATTTTCTAGACACCGAGTATAGTTTAAAGCAGCCTGTTAGGTACTGTGCTGTATGTTTACTACTGAGGATTAGAGGCGTGGGTATATTTCTATTGTGCTACTTCTGAATTGTGTTGCTGAAGGTCAGATGCGACCAGCTAGTCATCTGAGAAATGGAAGCCAACTTGCACCTACTCAGGAACTTTGAGGGAAGTGGACTGTCTTTATTGTATGTAATCTGGTCACTGGAATATTCCCTTTCATTTTGCAAACTCTGATGTGCTTTTCTGTCTCTGTAGAAGTTTGTTCACAGCATTACAGTGAGAACACTTTGCGTAGTCATTATCCCTGGTCCATCCTGAATGGAGTGAGGAACATTAGGATGATTTTGGTTTTTTAAACAGAGGGTCACTTTTCATGCTATTCACACATATAATCTGAGCTCACAAGCACCTCAGGATTAAGAGAATGAGTTCCTAACCCTCTTTCTGTCAGGCAGAGGCGTAGGGTTAGCTGGAATATTTTAGAATGGAGAGCCGCAAAACCCCTGTTCGTACCCCCTCAAAAACATTTAAAAGCTTAAAAAAAAATTACTCCCGTCACACACTACACTCCGATTTCTTTGCGTCTCTTCCGCTCTTGCCTTCCTATAAGGCTCCCAAGAGGAAGGTGTGGTACATTGGACTCCTGTTCTGTTTTCTTTTTCATTATATCGTTTAAATCGCCATTGATGGAGGGGATGGCAGATTGTACCCTCCCAGCCTGCAGTATGTGGAAATATATGCCTTTCAGATTTATAGTATTTCAAGCTTACCCAGACAGACCTGCTGCAGGCTTTCTAAATCCTTAATTTTATTATGGGACTCAGGGCTTGGTTTGAGATTGGAAAAAAAAGTATAGTGCTCCACTCGGGTTGCTTCCATAGAGCCCAACTTTGATCACAACAGGCCCAGAGCAGCTGGATGTTTGGGCTAAAATAACCACCAACAGAATACCTAGAATTGTTTTACAAGTGTCTAAGGCCCAGATTTTTAAAGGTATTGAACTGTGGCACTCAGGCGCAGGAAAACAATTGCTTTGATTCCAGTTCTGAAGGTTCTCTTCTCAGTCTGGAAGGGCTAAAAAAAGAGGGTCAAATTTAAATGGACACAAATTTTGGTGGTCCACTTGACATCTAAAGCTGGTTTTTCAGAGGTGGGGACCCAAACAGGGAGGCACTCTATTGAAAAATTTTATTTTTTAAAAATAGAAGCATCAACTCTGCCCAGTTTGATGGGGTCAGCAAAGAAGTGCAGGATAGGTGTGCGATGTGATGTATAAGTGTATTTGGCCAGTACTACCTCACTCCAACACCTGAGTGACCATTTGACATTTTTATATTGAACAAAAGTATCCACACACCATTTCAGTTTTCCTCCTACAGCTTTTTCCCCACCTAGAGGCTTATTATAAAGAAGGATATTTGTGCTGATGAGGCCCTGGATTGGAGTAGCTTGGCAAGAACATTTGCTTTCATCTCCGAAGTTACACAGCGTATTGCAGACAAGCTGTAATCGACTGCCAAAGTGTTCTCTGGTAAGTTCTTCGAAGCACTTTTCAGGCTGGTAAAAGCAGAAGCTGGGGCCCACCGCATCAATAATACAGAATAAAATCTTCCAATACTCTTCAGAAATCATATTAGAGGTTCCCTCCCTTCCATTGCAATTCTAACTACATGGCCCTGAGAAGATCCTCCTTCTGAGATGAAATCCTCTCATGAAAAGCGTAAGGACCATGGCTGAAATCTGCCATGGCTCAGAACGCAAAGCAGAGGAGTGTTTGCTACATAAAGTACTAAAGGAAGCCAAGATACCACGGTTGTTCTCAGCAAATCTCATGTTTTCAGTGACCTTCATGAAATATTTAGAAACATCTGGTTACATGGCTTCTTAAATATATAATTATATTATAGAGAATGTGTTTAATGCTTATTTTGCTGCAGTCATATTTAAAAAAAATTAACTGTGATCAGCTACTTACCACAATTAATAGTAACAACAAAGGGGGAAAGAACACAAGACAGAACAGGGAAACAACAGGCTAAAGAATATTTAGATAAATTAGATGTAGTCAAGTCAGCAGGGGCTGACAAAATTCACCCTAGGGTACTTAAGGTACTAGCTGAAATTATCTTTGAGAACTCCTGGAGTATGGGTGATCCCTGAGGACTGAAGGGCAAACATAGTATCTATCTTTAAAAAGTGGAACAAAGAGGACTCGGGAATTATAGACCAGTCAGCCTAACTTCAATCGCTGGACACATACTCGAACAAATTATTAAACAATTTGCAAGCACCTAGAGGATCCTAGAGTCATAAGGAGAGCCAATATGGTTTGTCAAGAACTATCCATGTCAAATCAACTTAATTTCCTTCTCTGTTAGGATTACTAGCCAAGGATGAGGGAGAAGTTGTAGAAATTACTTATCTTGATTTTAATAAAGCTCTTGATACAGTCCCACATGACATTCTCATAAACAAACTAGGGAAATGTGGTCCTGATGAAATTATTATACAGTTGTTTTTTGAACCAGTTGTGCACCCAACTCAGACGGGAGTTATCAATGGTTGGTAATCAAATTGGGAGGATTCAGCTAATGGGTTACCACAGAGGTCTGTTCTGGGTCTGGTACTAGTCAACACTTTAATTCATGACTTGGATAATGGAGTGGAGAATATGATTATGAAATCTGTGGATGACACCAAGTTCAGAGAGGCTGTAAGCATTTTGGAGGATAGGATTATTATCCAAAGTGACCTTGACAAGTTGGCGATTCAATAGAGACAAGTGCAAAGTGTGACATTTAAGAAAAATTAAAATGCACAACTAGAAAATTGGGAATAACTATCTAGACATTAGTACTGCAGAAAATGATCAGGGGTTGCAGTGGATCACAAACAGAAGATGAGCCAACAGTGTGATCCAGTTGTGGAAAAAAAGCTAATATTCTGGGCCGTAAAACACGGGAAGTAACTGCTCCTCTCTCCTCTGTGAGGCCCAGCTGGAATACTATGCCCAGTTTTGGGGGCCATGTGTTAAAGATGTGGACAAATTGGAGAGAGTTCAGAGGAGAGAAACAAAGGTGATAAAAGGTTTTAAAAATCTGACCTATGAGAAAAGGTTAAAAAAAACCCTGAGAATGTTTAATTTTGAGAAAAGACAACTGAGGGGGGAACTGATAAGTCTTCAAATATAATTACAGGGATCAATTGTCCTACCTTCAGTGCACATGGAGAAAAAGAACTAATGGGCATAGTGAAGCAGGGAACCAAGTTTCAGAGTAGCAGCCGTGTTAGTCTGTATTCGCAAAAAGAAAAGGAGTACTTGTGGCACCTTAGAGACTAACAAATTTATTTGAGCATAAGCTTTCATGAGCTATAGCTCACTTCATCGGATGCATTTGGTGAAAAAAACGTTTTTTCCAAATGCATCCGATGAAGTGAGCTGTAGCTCACGAAAGCTTATGCTCAAATAAAAAGAAAAGGGGTACTTGTGGCACCTTAGAGACTAACAAATTTATTAGAGCATAAGCTTTCGTGAGCTACAGCTCACTTCATCGGATGCATTTGGTGAATGCATCCGATGAAGTGAGCTGTAGCTCACGAAAGCTTATGCTCTAATAAATTTGTTAGTCTCTAAGGTGCCACAAGTACTCCTTTTCTTTTTGCGAATACAGACTAACACGGCTGCTACGCTCAAATAAATGTTAGTCTCTCAGGGAACCAAGGTACCCCCTTACATACTGGGAGTTAAGGAGCTTATTTACATGCCAAGCACCTTCCCACTGGCATTGTGGGGACCACCACCAGCCCAGGTAGGAGCTACCTGAATAATTTTGTGGCCAGTGACCTTACCTGAGTCTCTTTCCCTATTTCTTAAACTTTTACTCTCCTGGCCCCTCACTTGATTTAGGCTCTCAGGCTCCAATCCTTGGGTCTGGCCAAGCAGAGCTGGACGCAAGAATTAAGAGAAAGAGGAAACAGTGGCTTTATATTGCCCTTTTACATTACCTTTGTCCCCAGGGCAGGCTGGGGAAAAAAAATCAGTCCTCAGTGCAGGTCAGAGCAGTCTCAGGATTGTTATAACCTTGGCTGACTGCTAACTTCCCCCTAAGGGGCTGTCACAGCTGAGCAAAGTGCAATCTTCCCCCTGCCCCCAACACACCTGCTATGCCAGGGAAATGCCATAGATTGAGGTCTATGCATAGTGCCCTCCATAGTCCATGTGGAAGGGTTGTGGCCACAGGCTGAACTAGAAAGCATGTGAGGGCTGCATGGCAGCCTGGCCCCAAGTCCTGGTTTGGGCTAGACATCAAGATTCATCTTTCCAGACTCTCTACCGGAACACTTGGCATCTATCGGGTGGGCTGTGAACCAAACTAAGGACCAGTTATATCATCTAGTGCATGGAGCATAGGAAAGGGTTAACATTTGCCTCTGGAATACTGTGCAGTTCAGAGGTGCATTCTACTTTAGCAGAGCCTGTTTCCTTCTCTGCCCAAGCTGGAGGGAATGCAGAGTGAGAAAGCCTGAAAGGTGTGAGAATCTTTGGCTTCCAGTGCTGGCTCTGTTGTGGCTTGGGGTGCCTTGATAAACAACTCCAAATAGAAAGCTGTCAGGAGAGAAGCCCTCAGTTTTGACAGGGGTCTCTGGGGGAGGAGACCCAGAAAGCAGGACTGAACCAAACTAGCCAGAGAAAGCTAAATCCATACACCCACCAACAGAGACAAAATATCCCAAGCTCCAGACCTTTATGGGTCTCTTAGACTATTTCCCTTTGTGCAGATCATGTCTCTCCTGCATCATTAATGAGGCCTTTTTATTTCATTAAATTTTAAGAAATGCCACATTACACACGTAGCCAAATGCAAAGATTAGCAAAGCGAAAAATCTGTTTCTGGTCAGTGACTACAATGCAGTGCCATCTGCTGGGGGCTGCAAGCCAGCTGCCTGTAGTTATCATTCAAGCAAAGCCCAAGACCCCCCCCCCCGCCCCAAGTACCATTTGTGTTTGGCAGTGCTTCGTCCCAGTTACATATTTTTGTACAGTGGTTTGCAAACTAGGGAACACCCTAAACTATCTAACTGGAGTAACCATGGACCAGGATAAGACATGCCTCTATATCCCATTGATGCAGAAAACAAATTGCTGACAAGTGGAGTCACCTAAGAATGCTACAGACTCCCAGAAATGTGAACAGAAAGTGTCAGGCTAACATCAGGGAAAGATGAACTACAGATGCACATGAGACTACAGATACGCATGTGCACACACATCCCTGCTATTCCCACACACCGCTGCTCTCACTTTTTACAAAGATAAGACTTCCTTAGTCAATTGAAAGAGTTTCTTTGACACTAATTTGAGGAGAAGGATGCAAAAAGGCTGACACACTGAGCTATCTGTGCTTGTGTCTCATGACATACTCTAAGGACAAACTTTTAAACCAGCCTGGCAGAATCTGATTTTTCAGAAGTGTTGGTAATTTGGACCCTCGGAAGGAACTTGATGCATTTATCTCAGGAAGCTGTTTCAAGGAGCAGATGCACAAAGAGAACATAAAGAAATACAGTGCCCCTCCAATCTCTCTGTTCTTTACTGGAGGATTTTGCTTTTACCTATGTGAAGTTTGCTTTCATCCTAGTCACAAATGTGCATTTATCCACAATCAGAAAACCTTGACCATTTCTGTTCTAAAAAGGCTCAGAACTGGGAGAGCAAGTTCTCTGTGGGTAGGGAGTGAGGGACAATGATAGAGCAGCAGGGTCAGGGGAAGCCTAGGGCTGGGATAGCAGGGAAGCTGTGGGTCAGGATTGAGCTCTGCCAATGCCCAGGTGGGGTGGTGGGGGGAAGAGGGGCAGGACTGGAATAGCAGCAGGGGCAGTGGTTGTGACTGAATACCATCAGCAGGGCAGTGCAAGGGAAACTTCACAGTGCCTGCCTAGAGCATGGCTGACTTTAAACAGAATAATTAGTCTAATTCTCATATGAATGTTATTTGTAAGTGTTGTGATTCATTACCACACCAGTTCCATTCAACTCATCACTGATATAATGATATAAAAATGGAATGAGCTCAACATGAATCTGAAGCCCAGTGGATTGTCTTTGATGTGGAATCCCAGGCACTTCCTATAGGCTTCTAGACTCCAAGTTACAAACTAACTGAGGCATTTTCTCTCTCCTCACCTCTGCTTTTTGCAGCAGAGCTGCTAGTAATGAAGGTATAGTTTGTTTTACAAAATGTGCTTCCTTTGCTTTAGATGCTGAATCATGGTGCCAAGACCTGACATTTCATCTGCAGGACTCCAACTCTCATCTTTTCTACCATCTCCAACTTGTGCATGTGGTAGCTTCAAGTTTTCTTAGAGATTCTAAGTGCCAGAACCCAGTGGGGCCTGCTGGGTAAACAGGATTGGTACACAGTGTACTGTCACACAAGGGTTGGTCTAAGAGTGGGAGAACTGTGGAGTGCCGCCCCAGGAGACCTGAAGGCATGAGGCCTGACACTTGAGGGGGTGTACTCAGAGAAACCAGAAAGGGGACAGAGATGCAGCTAACCCTGTAACTGAGATGTCTTGCATGAAAGGGACTGTGCACAAGCCATCACCATGCTACCAGCACAGATTGGGGGCTTGAACCATCTCCCACCCCAAAGCTCCCAGCAGTGCTCCATATGGATTGATTTAAATCACCAAGCTGGAAACCTTAATAAAAATAAATCAGTTTTAATTTTGTTTTGCCTTTGTACTTTCTGTTATTTTGCTAAAGAAAGGTCAATTCACAGTAATTGGTACTTTTTAGTTAACGATAGACTATATCTATACACATATCTTTATTTAAGCAATTATATAGCTTAGCACACAGTTATTGAGAGTTAATTTTTTTGTTTTATTACATTAGAAAATGGTGAATTACTCATTTCTTATTTACTAGATATGATTAATTTTTCACTTGTAATTTGTGTCAAACTGTATTTGGATGGAAATTGAAGGAATTCAATTACAAATGCAAAAACAGCATTTTAAAATTGTTTTCATTAGTTAAATACAACCAACTTAAGGTGCTGAATACATAGGAAAAAGTATCATGTTTTGCATTTAAAACTGATTTATTAAACAAAAGGAAGTATTATCTGCATTTAGTGAATTAAACTGGTTGTTTCTGGTCACCATGTCCTTCAAGATTTTGGAACTAGTAGATCTCATTCTCTTAAACCAAGTTTTATTCATAGGTTGGAGGAGGAAAATAAGCTTTCCTGTGTTTTCAGCTCCCAAGCAGCTTCTCAACTTTGAATGACCTAGTCATTGAATTGCACTAGTTGAATAAACTGAAAAGAAGAAACTACTCTCTCTTCATCTGCAGAAGAGGCTATTGCTGTCAATGTCTGGTTTACCCCTTCAACAAATTTTGGTTCCAGGTGCTTACCAGTCACTTCCACCAATTCAGTGGTCTGACTTTCTTTAAAACTTTTGCAGCAAACATGTTTAGCACTGTTCAATATTTTTTAATTTTGCTTACATTATTTTAACAGATTATATGAAGTTTAGGCCTTAACATGGGTTTTCAATTTCAAAATTTAAATTTAAATAAATTTTTAAAAAGAAAAATGTATTTAAGTACAAAAATCCATAAAAAGAGTGTTAATTATACCCTGGCTCCATGGCAGGAGAGAGTAGTAGAGACAGGTACAAGCTCTCCTGGCTCTAGCCTATCCCCTGTCCAGCCCCATAGCTATTCCCCAGGAAAAATAATACAGCCTGGGACAATGTGATCTTCTCCACATATTCCTCACCCCTTCCCTACGACAAATAAAGGCAAAGATAGCTAACAGGACCAGGCTACTGGGGGGAGCCCTGTTAAGAGCTGCACCCAAAAGCCACTTGCAGTGCACAATAAGACATTTTATTGGTCCTACAGAACCCAGATATATTTGTGTAAACTTGTGTCCATTGGCACCTTAGCTATTAACCAACTAATCAAATAGATATAGACATCTCCTTTTTATAGGATACTCTCATAACCAGCCCCACAATCAGCCAGCAGAGCAGGGACAGCAGTGCAAATGCACCAGGTTTTGGGGTTGAATCTTGTGACTTCGCCACCAGGGGAGGACACCCCCATGCAAGGCAACATGAGGATTTGGGGAGACTCTCATAGGAAGGAGATCCTTACAGACATACAGACCCCTTCCTCCCCAGATCTTCCTCCTATGTGTTTTACTGTTGCAGAAAGTGACCTGGCCCAAGGGCCTGTCCAAAGAACTCTGGGTGCCAATTACGGGGTAGGTAGGTCTTTACGGAAGAAAGGCAGGTCACCAGACTGGGTGCCTCAGTCCCTACAGATGATTTAGCACATCAGAAGCAGAGAGCAAAACCAGCATCCCTAATTCCCAAAGAGGAACCGGAGCTACAGAGTTCAGAGTTTTTTCCACAGAGAGGATAAGAGCTGTGGTTGTCGCTCAACCTCAGGGTCAAGTGCAGAGTTCCCACTGGGTGCACTCATATGCAGAATTCTGGTTCAGACCTATCTTTATTCGTTACTCCTTAACATAGGGGGTTCATCAACCCCAGCCTAATTTTGCCTTTTCTTAAATCTTTTGGCTAGCCCTCTATGAAGTGTGACAGGCTTTACACAGAACTTAAGCAGAGATATTTCTCATTGGAAGCTGCATCCGTTTTCTTTTCACTGAGGGGCATAATATGCCTCTTTTCTACTGAATAATTGTAGCTGACTGAAATAACAGTGCTTTGCCTTCCAGAGAATGCTGAAGCCCTACGGGGGAAGGGAACACAGTGACAAACCCACAGCATAGTGGGGAATGTCAATACAGATTTGGGGTTTAAATAGCTTTTATAAATAGACACATATCAGACTGGTGGGGGGAATGCAGCTGCCTGGTATTGTCCAGCATAGCTAATAAGCAGTAGGAATAGCCTTCTCCAATGCTCATGACATGATATTCAGAGTCAAGAGAAAACCCTGAGCAGAATGCTCTCTAGACACCAGAGAAAAGCACTTTGTTGCTACTGGTGTCATTGTTAGGAAAGTGATGCTCTCTTCCCTCTAGCAAGGCAGCCCTTTGTCTAGCTATAATGCAACAATCACCCTGGTAACCAAATATAGTCTGTATCAATAACATGTTCAATGAATATTTAAGTTCAGTTTCAGCTGAACTGGTACTAAGTTATGGTAAGAGTGCAATGGGCCCTGCAAAGAGCCTACATACCATTTAAGTCCTGCTTTGAGAGCTTAAGTGGCATGTAGAACTTGTGCAGACCCCACTGCGTGGAATGAATGTCATCCAAAAGGTCTTTAATAACCACATCTTTACATAGCTCTGCTAATTACTAGGAGACCTATGGCCAATGATTTAATTTTGCAAATTAGCAAATGAACACACACAACAGAAATGTAAGAGCAAGAACAAGGCATCAAAAATGCACTTTGTTCATTTATTTGACAAATGCAGTTTAGTTTTAATTATGCATGACAATGCTTCTGAATACATGAGGAAGCGTTCTGCAAGAGATTTTGTATGAGTAAGGATGCCTTAGTAACATGAGACCTACTAAGTCTTTGCCAGGAAGCAGGGAGAGACTTTCACATGCTTTTGGTATATGAAATTAATGAGGTTCTACTATATTTTGCATTTATTTAGTGCCTGATATTCATAGAGCTCAAGGTTCTTCTCTAACCAGTAGCCTCCTCCAAGAAACTGCACAGCTAAAAGTGCCAAAGGATCAAGCTTTTGCCATCGTGGATGGGAATAATGAAAACATCCTTGACTTATTTGCATAAATACACTGATGCTTCAGACAATCTGGGATTAATATAGAGCAACAGCAGTTGATTTTCTGAAACATTATCCACTGAAGCTACAAGCCATCTCACCTGCAGGACTGTACTGAATTGGGACTCTTTTCAATACTGATAAACAAGCAGGAGTGGCTTAGAGGCCACTGTGCCAATATGCTACCAGGGCCTGAGGTATTGCCTCCCTGTCATTCCCAGTCCTTAGTGAATTAGGAATGGTTCAGCACCAAAGGGTTCAAATGGGATTTAAGTGATGAACAGGCCTCCAGCTGGCCTTCTGCATTAGTGAAATCCAACCCAGAAGAATAACTCCATCTAAATTTTACTTCCTAACTTGGCAGGATTAGGGGAAATGGGAGGCTTGGAGTCCAATAGTCATTATTTGGACTTGGCAGAATTCGATTTTCTCATTTGCTTGCAATTTCCACTCATAATATAGATTATTTTAAAATATTTTTTCTATTTTTAAAGGTTCACAATTGTGCAAAGTTATGGGTTTTAAGCATTTTCTCAATGTTTATCTATTTAAATTTTCAGTTGAGGAAATTGGGGGAGGGGTCAGACAATAATTATTTAATTACAGTAGATACATCCAAAAAGTTAAAGGTTTATAATCATTAAGACACAAAATGTCAACCTCACATATTAAAATATACAAAGTAAATATCATTAAATCAAACTAACAAGTTCTCAACCAGCATTCTTCTTGCTTTGCCTGTCTGTACATTTCTATTGTTTTCTGTGCATGTACAGCGAAATCAACATTTACTGATCAAAATCTAATCCTTCCAAGCTTATTATTATTGGATCAGCATCACAGCATGGCTTGGTCAGTGGGGTAACATTTGTGCTGCTTATTCTGCAAGCTGTTGGGTGCAAAGAGTCATAAATATTCAAGCCTTTATGAGATGGAAAATCCTGAGATAACAGGTGCTGCGGCAGGTTGAATTTTCAGGGAGTCACGAGAGAAATCACTTAGCTCTGGGAGAATGGACAATAAATCTTAACCCACAACAGTGTGAACTGATTGCCCTAAAAATAGAAATCGTATTACACACACATTCAAATTATTCCTCTGGCCAAGCATGCAACAGCCCGTGTCAGCAGAGCAGGCTGATTTCCCACACAGAGGGTGCCCTGGTGGAATGAAATATTCTCCCCTTGGAAACTCATTCATGTCCAAAATGATCTGCAGAGTTGATAGGCATCTAAGAGAAAACATACTTCTCAGTTCAAATTAAATAGATTTCTGAGCCAGGTAGAAAGACTTTTCCCAAGTGAAAGCTCCAGAGTCCATAAGTGTTACCTGATGGACACGGGTTTCAGAGTAGCAGCCGTGTTAGTCTGTATTCGCAAAAAAGAAAAGGAGTACTTGTGGCACCTTAGAGACTAGCAAATTTATTTGAGCATAAGCTTTCGTGAGCTACAGCTCACTTCATTGGATGCATTTGGTGGAAAATGCATCCGATGAAGTGAGCTGTAGCTCACGAAAGCTTATGCTCAAATAAATTTGCTAGTCTCTAAGGTGCCACAAGTACTCCTTTTCTTTTTTTCTGATGGACACAAATTCCTTCAGAACCAGGGTGGGTGGGGGAGGAACAGTCTTACCCACAGTGTCCCAGGTGCGCTATTCTATGCAACAAAATTTTAAAAAAGAGAGAGTGAAAAATGTTCCCTCAGGAACAGAGACAAAAGTGATGGGGCCAGCTGTGGTTTGGAAATAGGTGTATGAGCAGTGTCCTTCCTGCCCCAGGAGGTGAGTCTCTTCTTTTACTTTCAAGCGCAGCCACAGAATTGTCAATTTTTGTAGCACTGTAAGTAAGCAATGGTTGTGCAAGTAAACAAGCCCAAAATTTGTAAATCAAAGAGCAGGAAGAGGAAGAATACCCATTATGCCTGCCCTCATACAATTTAAATCAATCTGTCTCCATAACCTTTCATTGTGTGCAACCCTCTAGGTGGGCGATAGCTGCCATTGCAAAGGCCTTTGATGCTTTGTGGAGACTGGATGCCTTATCCAAGAGTCAGACTGCCAAGTCCAGACTAAACTAGCTTGTTGTCAAGGTATCTCTAGCAGGGTTCCAATAGCCTAATCCCAGCTCTACCCCATATGTATCACGTCAAACTCTTGAACAAAAGATTAGAGTTAAACTAAGATTTATGCCACTAAATAACAAGCACCTTAGATGAGCGAGTTGTTGACAGCAGCACATTTTAGCATAACACTGAACTCTGGGTAAAATGCAAGCAGCGAGAGATTAGTATTTACAATACACAAATTTCAGAGACATCAAACAAGTCTCAGCAGGGGGAGCACATCTTATTTAGAGTACTTCAGTTTTTAGTTCATTGTATTAAACAAATGAAAAGGATTATAACATCAGAATTTGCAGAAGTTTGTTATGCCCTACAGGTCTCTATCTATTTCAGATGTGGAAAAAATGAAGCTAATCTGAACCCTTCATCTAGATGATTCAACACAACCGAATTGTATAACTTAGGTTTTGTTTCTTTTTCCTGAAACTTTCCAAATTATTTCTTCAGAAATTAAAAGTAGCACTACAGGCCCTTCTAAAACAATGGGATGGCACTATCATCATGGCCTAAGTTACCAAGCAGAAAGGCAGCTGAAAAATGTTAAATGCAGATTTTTGTCTATCTTACAGGTCCTCCTTCTGGAGTTAATACCAAACAGATGTCAAACTCAGCCTTATCAAGCTTCTCAGACTGTTTCCTCATATGTAATACATATGCTCAGCTCCGTAAAGTAATGCACAAACAGATTATTATAATTATTTATATTGCAGTAGCGCCTGGATTTCTCAGTCATGGACCCAGCCCCACTGTTTTAGACATAATAAAAAGATGGTCCCTGCCCCACAAAGCTTACAGTCTAAGACAAGATAAAACAGGTAGATAAAGACAAGCAGGCAGGGGAGCACAAGAAGAAATAAACATAGGATTGCTGGAAAATTAGAAAGTTGACAAAGAGACAATTTTTTCTCTTCACAGTAACCATAACCTGAAGAGCCATGAAATTTTGAATGCGTATTCTGCAACATAATGCTGAGAGTTTTCAAGAAAAAGCATTTTTGTGCTCCACATCCTAGAACACTGGGTATAGAAGCTAGAAAATGACTGGCAATACTGCTTTAATAAGACACAACAAATATTCTCAAACTTCATTCATTCATAGATTCCAAGGCCAGCAGGGACCCTCACCAATTTATCAACATCCTTCTTGAGTTATGGGTACCAGAAGTGGACACAGTATTCCAGCAGCTATCACACCTGTGCCAAAAACCTCTCTATTCCTACTCAAGATTCCCCTGTTTATGCATCCCAGGATCGCATTAGCTCTTCTTCAAATAGAAGAAGCCTCAGATCCAATTTTTCTCCACACCTGTCTGGGCCTTCTCAGCTCAGGCTAAAGCCATATTCCCTGTACAAGTATTTAACATCATGCATACACAACAGAGTTAGAGTCATTAGCGTTTGTACCTGGAAGGTGTCCCCTCTTGACTATGATGTGCCAGCTCATGTCTATTTCTAATCCTGAGTGGCAAGGCGTTACCAGTTGTAAATATTGTACCTGCCCTGTTTCAGCCTGCTCAGGGATTGTGGGTTTGTCATTATTTACTGTCGTTGATATTATCTGACCGTGGTTCAGAGGGTAGTAATACAGCAGCAGCATTTCACTTCTCACAGCCCAGGTTAGTAGTGTCTAAAAGTTTGTCTGGCAGCTGTTCAGGGACTCCTATATAAGTTGGTGTGTCTCAGTCCATTTCTTAACAGACAGGTATCTACCTCACTAAACACAACACTATAAGATGACTCCTTGTTTTGCAGTCCTAGGATAGAGGCTAGAGTTTATGTAGGCTATTAAGAATTCAGTACTTTTTTTTTTTCTTCAAACTGATGGTTCCTCCTATGCAGGCGGAAGGGGACTCTGCACTGCTTCTCTCTGGGTTATTTTGGGGGTCCAGACACACCAAGTCCAGCCCTGGAATTGATTTCTGTGCGTGGGTGGTAGTCACTCATTGCAGGGTCAAGGTGTAGAAATTTAGCAAAAAAACAAAACAAACTCCAGCAATCTTCCAGGTCTATTCAGCACATTGCCTTTCCTCTATTCACCATGTGCTGTCACAGAATGACTGAGAATGTTATTGTGCCACATTTGTATTCTTTAACATACATAAAAATGAATTAAACAAATAAGTGTCTTTGGCATAAAAATGGAAGGTAACGTAATAATTCACCCACAGAGTGAATGCAATTGATGGAATTAAAGGGGCAATTCTGACATTAGCAAAATGAAGCACAATTAATATTACAACTAGGAAACAATAAAAAAGCACCACAACAGAAATCAACATGTATAAGAACAACTCAAGGAAGAGAAAAATCTGCAGCCAAAATGGGTGTCAGAGTCAATACAAAGAGAGGTTTCAGAGTAGCAGCCATGTTAGTCATCTGTAGCTCACGAAAGCTTATGCTCAAATAAATCTGTTAGTCTTTAAGGTGCCACGAGTACTCCTTTTCTTAATACAAAGAGAGAGACTTCAATGCAAATCTCCACTGATTCACAAAGGAGACTGACAAAGAAACCTGTATCTCACTATAGAACAAATTAATAGAATGAAAGAGGAATATATATAAACCACTGCAATATTGCCAACTCCAAGCATTCAGAAATCAATGTCTTGGACTCTTAGCATAAACATAGCCTTAATTTTTGAAGAAAAAGTGTTTTACTTTATACTGAATTGGTTGGAATAATGCCAGTATTGCATATCCCAGCTCCATCTCTTTCAGTCTTCATCTTGACAGAGAGGTCAGCAGCATACAGCAATCTGGTGAGCAGGATGTGGTCACAGCATAAGCTTGACCTTTCTGCAGATACCTCCGTGGGGGACTGTGTTCTCCAATTTTTACAAAAAAGAGGAATTAAATTAGCGTTCCAGCATCACTTGGATCTGTGAGTGTAACATGCACACATTGCCCACTGCACTGTTGCCAAGTCTTGTCACTTCATCATAAGTCTTGCAATATTTACTATTTTCCTTAAAGCCCCAGCTCCTGGAGTCATGTTGTTAGGTGAGAATCCCAGCTTTAATTTAAAAAACTAAGCATCTAATCCTTGTGGTTGTGGAGAAAGCTTGAAAACGTGACTGAAGCAAACCCATAAGCATCAAATGCCAGAACATAAATAAAAAAAGAACCCAATGTGCATTTTTAAGAACAAAAATGTCATAATTTTGGGAAGCCTGACATGATTTTTCACTGTCTGGAGTTGGCAATCCTGCAGTGGTTTATGTATGTAAGGTGCTCAGCTCCTTGAGAGCTCAGGCCATTTGGAAAATGGAGCAGTAGGACCTGATGGGGGGGGGAGGGCACTTCAGTTTGTTGTGTGGTCCCCAAATGCCCCCAAATCACATGCCCAAGAGGGTTTAGAGCAGTGGTTCTCAAACTTTTGCATTAGTGACACCTTTCACACAGCAAACCTCTGAGTGAGACCCCCCCCCTTATAAATTAAAAGCACTTTAAAAAAATATTTAACACTATTATAAACACTGGTGGGGAAGCATGGTTTGGGGGTGGAGCCTGATGGCTCGCAACCCCCCACATAATAACCTCATGACCTGCTGAAGGGTCATGCCCACCCAGTTTGAGAACCTCTGGTTTAGAGCCCCACTTGCTTCCAGCTAGGCCCAAGGTGCTTGGCTCCCTCCTACGAGTTTTGGGGAGGCAGAAATTTACCAAAGAAATCAGAGCTGCACTCAGATATAATACCAGCAACTTTCCCCGGTAAAGGGCACAACCCATGATTAATAATAGGGACCTTTCAGCAACATACACAGCACCGCCTCAACAGTACAATGCATGGAGCCCCCAGTCCTTAAGAGTACTACCACTGACCCATTATGAGTTCATATTGCTCCATCTCAGCCTCAGTCCTGTAGGCCTATTACTGGTATCTCTTACCTCTCACCAGTGATCCCTGGTGCTTGGGTGCAATGGGAGCTCCCAATCTCTACTGTATCACAGGCCTTCATCACCATGGCTACCGTTCTAGTCAAGACTCCCAGGCAGGGCCTGGGCTACTTTCTCAGCCTGGCTGCAGCCACCTATGCTCCTTCTCCCTAGACCTATCCCTAACCCCGTATCCAAGGTACCTTTGGGCTGGCTTACTCCAGCCTCAGCCACGTGGCACCTCTTTCCAATCCTACTTCTATGCCCACAGCCAGCTCCCACTCTAGAAGTGCATGCCCTTTCTCCAACCAAGCACAGGGAGTGAGGGGTGGGATTTCCTTCCAGTCCTCTGGCCAATAGCTGCATAAGGCCCGCTCTATTTGCTTACCCCTTAATCAATTACCTGGGCTTTTGGCGGGTAGGCCTGGCCTGTTTCAGACTGCTGCTGTTGGCATGTGAAGGGAGGCCTTCCCCTCAGGTAGCATGCAGAGCACACAGTAATGCTTCTGGCACCTCCCCTTGTGCACTATGGCTAAAACATTTCACTGGTGCTGCTGATGCTTAGTGGCTCTGGAAAAATGAGGCACCTTTCAAGTGTCTCAACTTGAGCACCCAGACACTGGGGCACCCCAAATAACAACCATTTCTGAATGTTTGGGCCCACAATAATAGGGAATAGCTGTGCAGGAGTGACCAGCAATGTCCTATACTCCACCAACTGCATTGAATAAATGCAGGAGAGGGCTTTGAGGTTCCCCAGGAATGGGAAAAAAAATGTAAAATAGATTAAACATGCTGTAGCTTTAACTCCTCTCAGACCCATGTGCTCTCCCATCCCTTGCTCTCCAGATAGAAGTGTGGGAATTGCCATAATGGACTAGTCACATGGACCATCCAGCCCTATCTCTGAAAATGTCCAGATGTTTCAGAGGACAGTGCAAGAACCTCCATACTATATAGATGGTCCTACCCTAACCACTAATAGAGATTGCCTTCAAGACATGAGGGTTTATCTCTTGTCCTATACTTTGTTAGTATTAACTATTATAACTCTGGAAAGTCTAGTTTACCACATAGACGTCTCAGCTATCTTTGAACCTTGCTAAATTCTTGGCCAGCAGGACATCTTGACGGGAGAAGTGAGTTCCACAGGCTAGTCACACCTTGTGTGACAACATATTTCCCTCTTCTTATCAGTTTCGAACTTGCCCCTTCCCAATGCAACTGACTCTCCCCTTCTTCTGGACCCCTGAGATACAGAGACTAGACGCTCCCGCTCTCCCTGCTCTAGACCATTAGTTTTCAACCCGTGGTCCTGGGACCCCTGAGAGAGATTTCCAAAGAGTCTGCACCTGGCACCTCCACTGGAAACGTGTTCGGAGTCTGCCATTGAAGAAGGACGAACCCCGCTGCTCTAGACTGTTCCTTATTTTATATACCACCATGCGCATCCGCTCAGTCCCGCGGAAACAACCCCCATCTCCGGAGCCACTACGCCCCGGTCGCCTCCTCTCCCGCCTTCCCGCCTTCAGCGCCGCCCGGGCAGGGCGAGAGCAGCCGCAGCAGCCCCGCCCCTCCCCATGAGCGGGCGGCAGCCAGGCCGCTACCGCGCGTGCTCGGCGCCTCCAGGCATGAGGGCGCGCCCGCCTCTCCAGCCTCCCTGAGCCTGGCGGGCTGCGTCCCCAGCCGCCGCCGGTTCCGGGGCTCGCCGAGCAGGGGCTGCCGGGCACCGCACGGCGGCAGGAGCGGGGTCGGGGGCAGCCCGCGCGGGATGGAGCCGCAGCCGCAGCCGCCGCCCCGCGCCGGGGTCCCGAGCCGGCCCTAGCCGCCCCCCCGGCTTTGCAGCAGCGGTGCCGGCTCCCCCGCCGAACCGGGAGACGCCACCTCAGGGACCGGCCCGACGCCGGGAAGGGGGTCCCGGAGACGGGCCGGCTCAGCCTGGGCTGGGGGCGCATGGAAGAGCCCCCCTTTCCAGCCGGCTCCGCAGCTAGCCGCCCGCCGGACTGAGCCCCGGGGCACGTCCCGGAGACTCGGCCTGAGGCGCTGCCCCAGCCCTGCCTGCCCCGGGCGCAGTGACCGGGGGGCTCGGGGACGGTCGGGGGGAGTAGCGGCATCGCTTGCAGGGGGCTGGGCGGATTTACACCGTGCTCCGGATTCCCTTTGGGGGAAACCTGGATGTGATTTGTTGTTCGTCCTACCGACCGGCGGGCGGCCGGAGAGAGACCAGCCTGCCGGGCTGAGCCGCTGGGCGCCCCCCACCCGAGGGGGTCCCTGGACAGCTGCGACTCGTGCTTGGCCGGGGGCAGAGAGCTGGGGAACCTGCCCACTCCGGATCACTGCGGTGCCAGCGCCTCCACCTTTTCCACGGTAATTCTCTCTCTTTCCATCTCCCAGACCTGCCTGTGCTGTTCAGACATTACCTGGCGTGGAAGGGAAGCGCCGGTGTTGGAGGGTTTGGATAGGGCGTGACAGCGCTGCCCAGCTCTGCGAGGTGTTATCCCCTCGGAAAGGTGCAGCCCTAGTCCTGCTGTGTTGGGGACTCAGTACCTCTTCGTCTGGTTCAGAACCCTAAATCTGGAGAAGAAGGAATATGTACATGGTGCCTAATTTCAGAGTCAAAGCTAGGGGAGGGAGGGTCGGGAGCCCTGGCATGTAGTTATTTCCTTTTACAAAAATATCTGGATTTCTTGGCCCTATGTTTATCGAGAGAGTTAATTTTTTAAAAAAGTTGTAGAAAGCTCTGGTTGCTGGTGCTATGAAAGAAGTACTTGGGTGGGTTTTAATATTTGTTGTTTCCTTGATGTCCTGATTTCCATATTATTAAAAAAAATGCATAAGAATTAAACTTGAGAAAACAGATGATGAGAGAGAAATCTTCCCTTTGTATGTATGCTGTCTAGGAGATACGGTGTCTGCTATAAATAGAGATGTAGGCTCAGCTGATAAGGGGACAAACAGCATCTAATTTTTAAATTATGTTTGCATTAGTGTTTGACTGCCTCAGCATCTTAACATTTTCTCAGCATCAACCAGAAGATAAATAATATGGGATGAACAGATTCTAACAGTTTCATGATTTTTTCCCTAGTTCTTGATAAATTGCATTGTCATTGTCAGATGTGCCTTGTGTTGCTTGTGCCAGTGTTTTAACTCTCTCTGTCCCTCTCTGAAGAGAAATGAAATCCAACCATAACATTACAAACACCTGCTGATAAGTGAGAATGCTTCTTATTCAGTGAGTCACTTTCCAGAGCAAGTCAGAGTTGATTTTACACTGAATAAGGCTCCTTGTAATTGGTAATTTGATCATATGTGATGGCTAAAATAAAACTCTCTTAGCAGAATTCTCTCAGGCATTTCATTTTCCCCTTTGTACAATTCCTGGTTTAAATTATTGGTGCATCCTAGTTGAAAATGGTTTTTTTTAATGGCATCCAGAAACCAAGACCTGCCAAAATCAAAGCCTGATAAGAATTGAGCTGGGTTTGTGTGTGTTTTAATAGAAACTTTTTGCATAAATTATATGCCAAAATTAAACTAACATTCCACTTCAGACACGTTTTCAAGGTTTACAAGGTTCAAGGCTGCAACTAGCTGAAGAGAAGGAATCCTGATAAGCCAGACAGTGCTGTTGTCTATGTGAGGCTCATGTTTTGTGCAGTGACAGGATGAAGTGGAGCTATATAAATGGATCATAGTTGATTTTTTTTTTTTTTTTTAATATCAGTTGTAGTCACATTCAGTCAGAACATCCTTTCAGGTTTCTTTGCTGTATGAAGCTGGTTAAATGATCTGCACAGTGTCCTGTAGTTGCAGGGTCTCATGTAAGAGATTATGGTATTGTCATTGAGACCTGCTAAGGTGATGCACATAATAAAAAAAATGAAATGACAGCATAGATTGTAGGTTTGAACTGAGTTTGCTCAGATAGAAAAAAGACTCCCAAGACCATTCACTGGGGAGCATCATTTCCAAAAGATCTAGACATAAATCTGAGGATGACAGGGTTCTTTATCTAATAGGAGTTTGAAACATCACAGTAGCGTAGTTACCTAAGAAAGTTTGTTTTAAGGATGCAAGATGATTTTCCCTTTAAGGTTATTTTGGTGAAGGTTTTCCTTCTATACACTGCAGCTGGGAGCACAGGTGTCTAAAGATTCCTATGAAGTATGTATGCCATTTAATCCCTCATTAAATCTTGAAGATGTCTTCCACCTTCTTAAATAAAATTTTATCAAAAGTTGAAATTGATTTCGCCCCCCTTTCTGATCAGAATAAAGATGAAGTGCTTCTACTAAAATGCCATGATATGCATTAAAATATTGCTTGTAGGTACAAGGTAGCTTTCAGATAAAAGCAGTTATGCTGCTCAGGGACCAGGCTAAAATACAGCTTTAACTCAACTGATAAAAAATCATTCTGAATTGGTGAGGCACAAATAGATTCTTTAGTTTAAAAAAAAAAAGGTGAGTGGATGTCAAAATCACTTCTGTTCAGGAAACTACTACAAAATATGCTGGCTGCTTTTTACTTCTAAGAAGCTAGTTGAATCTAATTATGTTGGAGAATGAGGAAGCATCATTGTAGACTTAAATGTGGTGGTTAGAGACTCCTAAGGATATTAACGTTTGATTATCTCATAAATCCTAAAAGTCATAGTTTAAAGACAACTGGCTACAGTTCTTCTCAGATTATGAAGTGATGCATTGATTTTTAACGTTTTGTGTGAATTTAGCATTGCTGGGAGGTGCTAGCTTTGGCAGTCCTGCTGTCTGAGAACCTCATCACAGAACTGGTTACAGCACAGATAGTGCAAGTCTTGCTACCTGCCTACCTGCGATGAAAGAATTCTCTAAACCAATTCAGTCCTTGCTGAGATTACCACAAGGGGGCCCATTCTATGTCTCTGTCCAGTAGGAATTGGTCTGAGACTCATTTTTATCATGGAAACTGAACAGCTGTTGACCTGGCTTGGATTTGAACTGATGACCCAGAGCTGAACAGGTCTGTAGTCCATTACCAATTCCCAGAGCCACCTAGTCATTTTATGCAGTGAGTGCATGGTTTAGATTGTGCTGTGATTTTATACCTGTAACATGAGAGAATCTAAGGTATAATTTATACATGCCACAGGAGAGCACTGACTACAGTCAAGTTTATAATCAAAATCCTTTGGTGTCAGAAATAAATGGGGGATTTAGGATGCTTGTGTGATGGGTTCCCCAGGTTGTAACCTGGAACTGGGGTACCAGTGATCCCTCTGTCCCATCAATTGGGTTCCCTATCATACTGTGACAAGCTGCAAACCTCTCCAGGTACTGCAGTTACACAGATATCCACAGGCAGGGACAAACCCAGCTGAGTTACATGAATGCTACTCCCAGCCACTCATGAACCAACAACAGAGAGGTTCCAGCCAATTCCCCCCCACCCTCCTGCAGCTCAGGACCCCACACCTGTACCATCTTGCTCTGGTCAGAAACCTGACCAGTGTAAATTTATTACCAGTCTGCCTCTCCATCAATGTGAAGAGGATATGCACCAGCTTTTGTCCCTGAGCTGAGGTTTTCCAAGCACTTCAAGCAAAATATACTGTTTTAAGTAAAACATAAAACAGGTTTATTAATTACCGAAAGATAGATTTTAAGTGGTAGGCATAAAGGATAGAGATGGTTACCAAATAAAATAAAAATCAGTGCACAACCTAAGTCCTATAAACTAAACAGGATTTGAGTCAAGCAGTGTCTCAACCTGATAGGCATTCCAAGCAGGTTACAGATCTTCCATACGCAGGCTGGGGCTCATCTTGAGCCCAAGACCATCTTGCCTTGTCAGTCTTTGACAAATAATAGGAAGTTCTTCTTCACTCAACGCACAGTCAACCTGTGGAACTCCTTGCCTGAGGAGGTTGTGAAGGCTAGGACTAGAACAGGGTTTAAAAGATAACTGGATAAATTCATGGAGGTTAAGTCCATTAATGGCTATTAGCCAGGATGGGTAATGAATTCCCTAGCCTCTGTTTGTCAGAGGGTGGAGATGGATGGCAGGAGAGAAATCACTGGATCATTACCTGTTAGGTTCACTCCCTCTGGGGCATCTGGTATTGGCCACCGTTTGGTAGACAGGATACTGGGCTGGATGGATCTTTGGTCTGACCCCGTATGGCCATTCTTATGTTTGTCTCCAGATGTGTTTCCAGGTGTTGAGTTGTGGGGGGAAATTGAGGCCAAGTGATGATGTCACTTCCCCTCTTTTATAGTTTCTTCCAGCTTGCTGGAAAGACCCTTTGCTGTGACATGAGTCAAGCAGTCTCCATTGTATACAGATCCTGGGATAGTTCTTGGGAGCGTGAATTCCCTTCAGTGGGCCATCAGCATGTCTAGGTGCTCCATTGTTGTATCTGAAAGGCTCCATCATATTTCAGTAACCACACACACACACACACACACACACACACACACCCACACACCAAAACTTCATAACTTCTCATACAATGATAGCACATACAATCTAACAGGGTATTAATGTTCAACAGATCAAGACTTTTAAAATAATAGCTCACAAGGCATACTTTGTACAGAGTATATCATAATTATATGAAAGTGTTGAATATGGGGTTCCATGGTGCTGTTTTGAGGTACAGAGTGCCACAGCTTGTCATTGGGAACTAGTGTTTGTTCTAACTAGAAATGTGCTGCATGTTATCTTAGAAACAATTCACAGATGCCCTTTAAGAATGCATTTCTGCCAGCAGATTGGCTCCTAATAGGTGTGTTTCAAGTCTGCACATGAAAGCTCACAGTTAAGTTCCTTCATCCTGTTTTTTTTCGGAGTGAGGCATCTAACAAGGATTCATTGTTAAGGCCACAAGGGATCCTAATGATCATATAGTCTGATTGCCTGCATAACTAAGGCTAGGGAATTTCATAAAAAAAGGTCCATTTAGCAGGCCGGTAAAAGCTGGTTGAGTGTATTTTTTACCATGTTGTAGCCATGTTGGTCCCAGGATATGAGTGACATCAGGTGGGTGAGGTCATATCTTTTTATTTGAAGTTGGTCCACCTAAGCTCTGTATTTTTTAGAGAGGTTTCAGAGTAGCAGCCATGTTAGTCTGTATCTGCAAAAAGAAAAGGAGGGCTTGTGGCACCTTGGAGACTAACAAATTTATTTGAGCATAAGCTTTCGTGAGCTTCAGATGCATTCAGCCACTGAATGCATCCGATGAAGTGAGCTGTAGCTCACGAAAGCTTATGCTCAAATTTGTTAGTCTCCAAAGTGCCACAAGTCCTCCTTTTTATTTTTTAGAGAGAGAGATACAATCTTGATTTGAAGAGTCCAAATGACAGAGAATCCATCACATCTTTCAGCTCTTGACAAGTATCTGCTCACTGCTCTAGCTAGGTGACTGAAACATGAGGGCTTTTAGAGATACTTTATTCTGGAAGTTCAGAACTTGGCAGCTCAGACTGGCTTGTCTAAAACTTTAATTAGCAGGTTTACAATTTGGAGCTTCACTGTTGTGGCGGGTAGAACTGATCAATCCAGCTCAAACTGGCCTCAACAGCTCAAGTTCTTGCTCAGGTAGAAAGAAAAAGAGTACCGGTGGCACCTTAGAGACTAACAAATTTATTAGAGCATAAGCTTTCGTGAGCTACAGCTCACTTCATCGGATGCATTTGGTGGAAAAAACAGAGGAGAGATTTACACACACACACACACACACACACACACACACACAGAGAGAGAGAGAGAACATGAAACAATGGGTTTATCATACACACTGTAAGGAGAGTGATCACTTAAGATAAGCCATCACCAACAGCAGGGGGGGGAAGGAGGAAAACCTTTCATGGTGACAAGCAAGGCAGGCTAATTCCAGCAGTTAACAAGAATATCAGAGGAACAGTGGGGGGTGGGGTGGGAGGGAGAAATACCAGGGGGAAATAGTTTTACTTTGTGCAATGACTCATCCATTCCCAGTCTCTATTCAAGCCTAAGTTAATTGTATCCAGTTTGCAAATTAATTCCAATTCAGCAGTCTCTCGCTGGAGTCTGTTTTTGAAGCTTTTTTGTTGAAGTATAGCCACTCTAAGATCTGTGATCAAGTGACCAGAGAGATTGAAGTGTTCTCCAACTGGTTTTTGAATGTTATAATTCTTGACGTCTGATTTGTGTCCATTCATTCTTTTACGTAGAGACTGTCCAGTTTGGCCAATGTACATGGCAGAGGGGCATTGCTGGCACATGATGGCATATATCACATTGGTAGATGCACAGGTGAACGAGCCTCTGATAGTGTGACTGATGTGATTAGGCCCTATGATGGTATCCCCTGAATAGATATGTGGACAGAGTTGGCAACGGGCTTTGTTGCAAGGATAGGTTCCTGGGTTAGTGGTTCTGTTGTGTGGTGTGTGGTTGCTGGTGAGTATTTGCTTCAGATTGGGGGGCTGTCTGTAAGCAAGGACTGGTCTGTCTCCCAAGATCTGTGAGAGTGATGGGTCGTCCTTCAGGATAGGTTGTAGATCCTTGATGATGCGTTGGAGAGGTTTTAGTTGGGGGCTGAAGGTGATGGCTAGTGGCGTTCTGTTGTTTTCTTTGTTGGGCCTGTCCTGTAGTAGGTGACTTCTGGGTACTCTTCTGGCTCTGTCAATCTGTTTCTTCACTTCAGCAGGTGGGTATTGTAGTTGTAGGAATGCATGATAGAGATCTTGTAGGTGTTTGTCTCTGTCTGAGGGGTTGGAGCAAATGCGGTTATATCGTAGCGCTTGGCTGTAGACAATGGATCGAGTGGTATGATCTGGATGAAAGCTAGAGGCATGTAGGTAGGAATAGAGGTCAGTAGGTTTCCGATATAGGGTGGTGTTAATGTGACCATCGCTTATTAGCACCGTAGTGTCCAGGAAGTGGATCTCTTGTGTGGACTGGTCCAGGCTGAGGTTGATGGTGGGATGGAAATTGTTGAAATCATGGTGGAATTCCTCACAGACACACCCCTGGAGCCCCGACCTGGGGTATTCTATCTGCTACCCAAGATCCATAAACCTGGAAATCCTGGACGCCCCATCATCTCAGGCATTGGCACCCTGACAGCAGGATTGTCTGGCTATGTAGACTCCCTGCTCAGGCCCTTCGTTACCAGCACTCCCAGCTATCTTCGAGACACCACCGATTTCCTGAGGAAACTACAGTCCATTGGTGATCTTCCTAAAAACACCATCCTAGCCACTATGGATGTAGAAGCCCTCTACACCAACATTCCACACAAAGATGGACTACAAGCCGTCAGGAACAGTATCCCCGATACTGTCACGGCTAACCTGGTGGCTGAACTTTGTGACTTTGTCCTGACCCATAACTATTTCACATTTGGTGACAATGTATACCTTCAAATCAGCGGCACTGCGATGGGTACCCGCATGGCCCCACAGTATGCCAACATTTTTATGGCTAACTTAGAACAACGCTTCCTCAGCTCTCGTCCCCTAATGCCCCTACTCTACTTGCGCTACATTGATGACATCTTCATCATCTGGACCCATGGAAAAGAAGCTCTTGAGGAATTCATTACACAAAGTAAAACTCTCTCCTCTGTTTTTTTCACCAAATGCGTCCGATGAAGTGAGCTGTAGCTCACGAAAGCTTATGCTCTAATAAATTTGTTAGTCTCTAAGGTGCCACAAGTACTCCTTTTCTTTTTGCGAATACAGACTAACACGGCTGCTACTCTGAAACCTATTTCCCCCTGGTATTTCTCCCTCCCACCCCACCCCCCACTGTTCCTCTGATATTCTTGTTAACTGCTGGAATTAGCCTACCTGCTTGTCACCATGAAAGGTTTTCCTCCTTTCCCCCCCCTGCTGCTGGTGATGGCTCATCTTAAGTGATCACTCTCCTTACAGTGTGTATGATAAACCCATTGTTTCATGTTCTCTGTGTGTGTATATAAATCTCTCCTCTGTTTTTTCCACCAAATGCATCCGATGAAGTGAGCTGTAGCTCACGAAAGCTTATGCTCTAATAAATTTGTTAGTCTCTAAGGTGCCACAAGTACTCCTTTTCTTTTTGTGAATACAGACTAACACGGCTGCTACTCTGAAACTTGCTCAGGTAGGACAGTTCTTACCATTTTAGGGGGCTCTGTATGTGTGAGGAGTGGGGGAGGGAAGCAGCTAGTAGGCAAAACTTTACTGAGAACACAAAGACCCTCTTTCACACCAGATAGAATAAGACAGCAAAGGCTCTGATGTAAAATCTCTCATTCATCCTTTAAAATAATTTGCTGGTAAAAGGTGCCAGAGTCCTCTCTGGAGACAGATGCTCTCTTCATCCACACAAAGGTACAGCATGAGACCAGAAGTAACTGTGCAAGGTTTCTCTGGGTCCAGTGTATCTAGAGAAATCATCTTTAGGCAACTGTAGCCTCCGTGTCCATTTCAGTCAATCTGAAGTCGAAAGAATCTTGAGTCGAAAGAATAGTAAATATGGCAGGCGACCAGCTTGGCTTAATGGTGAAATCCTAGCGGATCTTAAACATAAAAAAGAAGCTTACAAGAAGTGGAAGGTTGGACATATGACCAGGGAAGAGTATAAAAATATTGCTCGGGCATGTAGGAAAGATATCAGGAGGGCCAAATCGCACCTGGAGCTGCAGCTAGCAAGAGATGTCAAGAGTAACAAGAAGGGTTTCTTCAGGTATGTTGGCAACAAGAAGAAAGCCAAGGAAAGTGTGGGCCCCTTACTGAATGAGGGAGGCAAGCTAGTGACAGAGGATGTGGAAAAAGCTAATGTACTCAATGCTTTTTTTTGCTTCTGTTTTCACTAACAAGGTCAGCTCCCAGACTGCTGTGCTGGGCAACACAAAATGGGGAAGAGATGGCCAGCCCTCTGTAGAGATAGAGGTGGTTAGGGACTATTTAGAAAAGCTGGACGTGCACAAGTCCATGGGGCCGGACGAATTGCATCCGAGAGTGCTGAAGGAATTGGCGGCTGTGATTGCAGAGCCCTTGGCCATTATCTTTGAAAACTCGTGGCGAACGGGGGAAGTCCCGGATGACTGGAAAAAGGCTAATGTAGTGCCCATCTTTAAAAAAGGGAAGAAGGAGGATCCTGGGAACTACAGGCCGGTCAGCCTCACCTCAGTCCCTGGAAAAATCATGGAGCAGGTCCTCAAAGAATCAATCCTGAAGCACTTAGAGGAGAGGAAAGTGATCAGGAACAGTCAGCATGGATTCACCAAGGGAAGGTCATGCCTGACTAATCTAATCGCCTTTTATGATGAGATTACTGGTTCTGTGGATGAAGGGAAAGCAGTGGATGTATTGTTTCTTGACTTTAGCAAAGCTTTTGACACGGTCTCCCACAGCATTCTTGTCAGCAAGTTAAGGAAGTATGGGCTGGATGAATGCACTATAAGGTGGGTAGAAAGCTGGCTAGATTGTCGGGCTCAACGGGTAGTGATCAATGGCTCCATGTCTAGTTGGCAGCCGGTGTCAAGTGGAGTGCCCCAGGGGTCGGTCCTGGGGCCCGTTTTGTTCAATATCTTCATAAATGATCTGGAGGATGGTGTGGATTGCACTCTCAGCAAATTTGCGGATGATACTAAACTGGGAGGAGTGGTAGATACGCTGGAGGGGAGGGATAGGATACAGAAGGACCTAGACAAATTGGAGGATTGGGCCAAAAGAAATCTAATGAGGTTCAATAAGGATAAGTGCAGGGTCCTGCACTTAGGATGGAAGAATCCAATGCACCGCTACAGACTAGGGACCGAATGGCTCGGCAGCAGTTCTGCGGAAAAGGACCTAGGGGTGACAGTGGACGAGAAGCTGGATATGAGTCAGCAGTGTGCCCTTGTTGCCAAGAAGGCCAATGGCATTTTGGGATGTATAAGTAGGGGCATAGCGAGCAGATCGAGGGACGTGATCGTTCCCCTCTATTCGACACTGGTGAGGCCTCATCTGGAGTACTGTGTCCAGTTTTGGGCCCCACACTACAAGAAGGATGTGGATAAATTGGAAAGAGTACAACGAAGGGCAACGAAAATGATTAGGGGTCTAGAGCACATGACTTATGAGGAGAGGCTGAGGGAGCTGGGATTGTTTAGTCTGCAGAAGAGAAGAATGAGGGGGGATTTGATAGCTGCTTTCAACTACCTGAAAGGGGGTTTCAAAGAGGATGGCTCTAGACTGTTCTCAATGGTAGCAGATGACAGAACGAGGAGTAATGGTCTCAAGTTGCAATGGGGGAGGTTTAGATTGGATATTAGGAAAAACTTTTTCACTAAGAGGGTGGTGAAACACTGGAATGCGTTACCTAGGGAGGTGGTAGAATCTCCTTCCTTAGAGGTTTTTAAGGTCAGGCTTGACAAAGCCCTGGCTGGGATGATTTAACTGGGACTTGGTCCTGCTTTGAGCAGGGGGTTGGACTAGATGACCTTCTGGGGTCCCTTCCAACCCTGATATTCTATGATTCTATGTTCTCTGTGTGTGTGTATATAAATCTCTCCTCTGTTTTTTCCACCAAATGCATCCGATGAAGTGAGCTGTAGCTCACGAAAGCTTATGCTCTAATAGATTTGTTAGTCTCTAAGGTGCCACAAGTACTCCTTTTCTTTTTGCGAATACAGACTAACACGGCTGCTACTCTGAAACCTGTGAAAATGGCAGATGAAATTCAATATTGATAAGTGCAAAGCAATGCACATAGTCCCAATTATACATACTAAATTATGGGGTCTATGTTAACTGTGACCACTCAGGAAAGTCATTGGAGTCATTGTGGATAGTTCTCTGAAAACATCTGCTCATTAGGAAAGAGATAAAATATAATAATGCCACTAAATAAATAAATGGTATTCCCACACCTGGAATACTGCATGAAGTTCTGGTCAACCCATCTCAAAAAAGATGCATTAGAATAAGAAAAGGTACAGAAAAAGGCAACAAAAATGATTAGGAATAGGGGCTTCCAGGGATGCTGGAACAATGTGTACAATGGGGGTGCTGAACAAATCTGTAAACCTGCATGTAACGGAAACCACTTCAAGCCAGAGGGTGAGGCAGCATCCTTAGTTCCAGCACGTATGTGAGTTTCCATACAAGGAGGGAGTAAAAAGACTAGAACTGCTCAGCTTAGAAAAGATGACTTGAAAAGGGGACATGATAGAGTGTGGAGAATCATGAATTGTGTGGAGAAAGTGAACAAGATAAGTGAACATAATGCAAGAACAGGTTTCAGAGTAGCAGCCGTGTTAGTCTGTATTCGCAAAAAGAAAAGGAGTACTTGTGGCACCTTAGAGACTAACAAATTTATTAGAGCATAAGCTTTCGTGAGCTACAGCTCACTTCATCGGATGCATCCGATGAAGTGAGCTGTAGCTCACGAAAGCTTATGCTCTAATAAATTTGTTAGTCTCTAAGGTGCCACAAGTACTCCTTTTCATAATGCAAGAACATAACTCAAGAACCAAAGATCAACAAATGAAATTAATATGCAGCAGATATAAAACAAACATAAGGAAGTATTTCTTCACACAACACACAGTAAACCTGTGGAACTCATTGCCAGGGGATGTTGTGAAGGCCAAAAGGATAATGGGATTCAAAAAAGAATTAGCTATATTCATGGAGGATAGGTCCATCTAGTCAAGATGGTCAGGGAATGCAATCTCGTGCTCTGATGTCCCTAAACCGCTGACTGTCAGAAGCTGGGAATGGATCAGATGCTAATTATCTTGTTCTGTTCATTCCCTCTGAAGCATCTGGCACTGGCCACTTTTGGAAAACAGGATATTAAGCTAGAAGGATCATTAGTCTGACCCAGTATGGCCATTCTTATGGTCTTATATATTGGAGATGGTTCAGAGAAGAGTCATGAGAACGATTAAAACATTAGAAAACATGCTTATACTGATACACTCCAGGAGCTCAATCTATTTAGCATAACAAAAAGATGGTTAAGAGGTGACGATTACAGTCTACAAGTATCCAAATGGGGAACAAATACTGTCTAGCAGAGACACAACACAACAGAATCACTAACCCAGGAACAGAGTAGCAGCCGTGTTAGTCTGTATTCGCAAAAAGAAAAGGAGTACTTGTGGCACCTTTGAGACTAACAAATTTATTTGAGCATAAGCTTTCGTGAGCTACAGCTCACTTCATCGGATGCATTTGGTGGAAAATGCATCCGATGAAATGAGCTGTAGCTCACGAAAGCTTATGCTCAAATAAATTTGTTAGTCTCTAAGGTGCCACAAGTACTCCTTTTCTTTTAACCCAGGAACCTATCCTTGCAACAAAGCCCGTTGCCAACTGTGTCCACATATTTATCTGGACAGTCTCTACATAAAAGAATAAATGGACACAAATCAGACATCAAAAATATAACATTCAAAAACCAGTCAGAGAACACTTCAATCTCTTTGGTCACTTGATTACAGACCTAAAAGTGGCAATTCTTCAACAAAAAAATTTCAAAAACAGATTCCAACGAGAGACTGCTGAATTGGAATTAATTTGCAAACTGGATACAATTAACTTAGGCTTGAATAAAGACTGGGAGTGGATGGGTCATTACACAAAGTAAAATTATTTCCCCATGTTTAGTCCCTCCACCCCTCCGCTATTCCTCAGACGTTCTTGTCAACTGCTGGAAATGGCCCACCTTGATCATCACTACAAAAAGATCCCCCCCCCCCCCCCGCTCTCCTGCTGGTAATAGCTCACCTTATCTGATCACTCTTGTTTCAGTGTATACGGTAACACCCATTGTTTTATGTTCTCCTTGTCTATAAATCTCCCCACTGTAACTTCCACTGAATGCATCCGATGAAGTGAGCTGTAGCTCACGAAACCATATGCTCAAATAAATTTGTTAGTCTCTAAGGTGCCACAAGTCCTCCTTTTATTTTTAACCATGAGGATAATAAATCACTGGAACAATTTACCAAGGGTTGTGGTGGATTCTCCATTTTTAAATCAAGATTAGATGTTTTTCTAAAAGATCTGCTCTAGGAATTATTTTGGGGAAGTTCTATGACTGGTGTTATATAGGTCAGAATGGATTATCATAACGGTCCCTTCTGACCTTGGGAACTATGAATTATATGCCAGTGTACTTCAGACATTTTGAAGCTGCTCTAAATTATGGTGAGGCCAGCAGAAAGATAGCTGATTTGAGGAGCAAAGAGCTGCAAATTTATAAAAAACACACAGCTAAAAAATGGATGCAAACTAAGAACAGCTCTTTATCAGTTCTTTTAGCTTATATCCCTCAAAGATCTGGTTTCTACTCGGAAAACCTGTACAAGTGATCCCAGCATGTTCTTTCAGCCAAGCCTTGTCAGCTGTTATCCTCAGCTGAGCGATCCAGATAGAAGCACCCAAGTAGATGACTCTTCAGTATTCTTTAACCCAGGTGACTGACTGAACCAACTTCTACTCTCAGGAACTCAGTTTACAGAAAGTCTGTCTTCAAATGGTGATTTTTTAAACGAACAGAGTTGCCTCACAGGTGTTAATAGTGGATATAGAATAGCAGCAGCTGTTTATAAAATGGAAAAATATTACTTGAACATGGCAGATGGATGCAAATATGCAAGATACATATGGATCATTTAGTATCTGCAAGCATATATAATGGTATATGCATTCATGCATGCATGAAATTCACCCCTGTGCAGAAGACCTATCCACTTCTTAAGATCTCAAAATATGGCATAACCAAAACTAAAGTGCTGTATTGGTCCTGCTGACTCTGGCAGGCAACGTGAAGTCTGGAGATCAGAGGCAAACACCATGTCTTGCAGGATAAAAATGGTGAACACAAGTTTCTTCTTATGACTGTTTTAATTTCTTAGAAGTACTCAACCCAGCATTATTGATGGCTTGGGTGCATCTGATGTCATTCTCTTCCAGTTCCATTGTCCGATTTCACACTCATGGTCTGTTATGAGGAAAGACCCTTGTCAGAGCCAGCATTTCCCTGATGACGCCATCAACGTAACTACAAATCAAGAACTCTCAAATTGTGGTCCATGGATCACATGTAGACTGCATGCCCACCAGAGCACACAGAGTACAATGGGTGTCTGGAGAAAGAAAGCAGTACATGAGAAATATCTTACAAAGTGAACTGTAGAATGAAAACATTTGTGTTCTACTACTATTTATAGATTTAAGGTTATATCGAATTTATTGTACTCAAAAAATCTATATGCTGCCTGCTAGACCCCATCATAACCTCGTATAACAATAGACTAGAAGTCTCAAAAAGGCATGACTCAGTGCTCTAAACATCAGGCTCCCTGGAGTCACAGGTTCAAATCTCCCAACAGTGTTGACTTTACCTTTCATTCTTTTAAAGTTGACCAATGATGTTGCAAGCAGTCAGATGAGGACAAATCTTTTGTAGGAGAATCTAAATACCACAGCACTGTTTGTGCATTACAGACATAAAAGATCCCATGGGGCACGTTTGTTTGTTTTTTTAACCAAGAGCAGAGTTTTGCCCAAGTCTTGTCCAGAATTTACTCTCCCGTCACCATTGTATGGACTGTGTATTAACTGGTTGCCACCCACTGCCCCAGAGGTATTTACTGGTGCTGTATATAGCTAATAAAGCACTCTGAAAACCAGTGAGTTGAAAGGTATTATATAAATGTGAGATGTTATTAGAGAAGATGTACAAGTGTTTGTTTTGAGACCTATGAAGCAGAAAAATATGGACAGACAATAGCCTCTTAATAATATAAACACTTGTTTCACATTATTAAATTATCATGATGTATTAGCTGTATTGCAGTAATACCTAAAGCTTCCAATCCCATTGTTCTGGTCGCTGCACAAACAGGTAATAAAGAGACAGTTCCTGCTCCACACAGAGAAATTATTTCATGCAATTACTTTCTGTTCCTTGGAGAACTACTGTATACGTGTGTATACACACTGCATGAATGGGGGCGAGAGAATACTCCCTAGCACCTTCTTTAATTCCTTTGCACACTTTACAGCAATAGTGAATTTGTTTTTTCTTTAACAATTCCTGTGATAACCAATCGGGGGGAGGTTCACCCATTTCCAGATACCACTGGTACTACTGTCTTTTGTTTGTATGCAAAATTCAAGCTTATTTGATTGTGAGGACATGTAGCGCCCACCTCATTACTGAAAAGAGGAAAACAGCATGAGCTACTGATTGCAATGCAGCAAACAGAATCTGAAACAGCATGAATGGGCGCTGATGCAGTGGGCTCCAAATGAGCTGCTGCTGTCAAAAAAACAAAACAAACAAACTCTAATGGAAGAGCCCTCTTCAGTCCCATTCGTTTGTTATGAAGTTAAATTGCTTTAATGCTTTCGTTACGGATACTTCATTTTCATCTGTCGGTCTGTCTGTATTAGTTTGCATTAACTTTATTCTTCCATCCAACACGGACATTGCTCATGCTGTTTTCCTTGCTACAGAAGGAGCAGGCACGGGGTCTGAAGTCCTGGAGGATTTTTCTTTTGTGCTCACAGATTGCATTACACATATTTCTTACATGGTTTTCTTTCCTAGTTTTCTGCAGAACCTGCTACCAGCACAGGTTACTAAAGAGGTGAGAAATCAGATTTCATTCCCTCTGACTCATCCACAGCCTGTTGGTTCGCTCGGAAGATCATGTGAGTGCCAAGTAACTGTCTGCTTTGATAAATGCTCAGCTACACCCCACACACACAACAGTAGCTTTCTGGGGTGTTGCAGTGCATAAAAGTGACCAGCTATCTTATGAGTCTATGAAGACTGTGGGAATGAATCAGCAGTTTGATTATTCATCTGCATTGTCATGAGCACATAAAAGTGATGCGCCTAATGGTTTACCTCTTCAGCCACTCCTAAATGGCAGCTGAGTCTGACTGAAAAATGTTCCCAGTTCATAAGAAAATAAGAATGGCCATACTGGATCAGATCAATGGTCCATCTAGCCCAGTATCCTGTTTCCCAACAGTGGCTGATGCCAGCTGCTTCAGAGGGAATGAACACAACAGGGCAATTACTGAATGACCCACCCGGTAGTTCAGTTCCTTTCATGGAAGTGGATTAATATGGTGCCAGGTATTATTTATATCACTTTCTTGTAAAAGCTCAGGTAAGTCAGACCAACATCTGGTGGGGTTTGATAACCTCAATATCCTTTGTCCCATGGCCTACGGCTTTGCAACAAACAGGGCATAAGAAACTCTGCTGGATGAGGGGCCTGACTTTCAACTTTCTGGCTTCCCACATACTGATGCCACTGACTGGACTCTCAAGGATGAGGAAGATAATGGCTAGCATTTCAGATTGTTCTGCAAGGGATGGTGAGAGTATGGATGTTCAGATGTACTTTCTATATCATCTCCATCTACCTTAGATAGAGGTTACACATCTCTCCAAACAGAAGCAGCTACACTGATCAAAGCATTCTTCTGTTGACATAGCTGAGTCTACACTGGGGATAAGGGCAGCATAACTACATTGGTAAGGGGGGTGATTTTTCACACTGTTCACCAATTTAGCTATGTCAATCTAAATTTTAACTGTAGACCCAACCTTAATACCACATGCTGAAGCAGGTCTGATTCCATCCACTGGGGACAGTTGTGATTTACACACTAGCTAGAACATCACATCAGCTCCTGCTTTCTTCCCTGGATTGTACCAAACGGATGACAGTTGCACTGGAGACAGCTGTCTTGACTCCAGCTTGCTCGCACATTGCACAGACCCCTGGGTGTGTGTGGTTCAGTAGCTAATCCAGCACCCTGGGATCAATGCAGGGGCCACGAGTTATATCTCCAGGTCGTGCCTTGGCACCAGCAATATTCACCAGCCCAGGGGCCCTGCTCCACCAATATTTGGGGCTGGGTGTCTCCCCCAGCCCACCTGCTGCCCCCCTGCGCCTCACCCATGCGTCCCCCGGCCCCCACTTACTGCCCCCACGCACCTTCCCAGGCCCCAGAGCAGAGCGTCCTTGGCTGCCTCTTCCGTGCAGCTCCATGCTGCCTCCCTGCAGCAACTGCTGCCGCAGGGTCCTAGTGCCCCCCCATCTCGACTGTCAGGGCAGACTGACTGAACTTGCCCTTCCACCTCAGACCCTTCCCTTTTCCAGCAGGACCCTCCACCAGCACAGGACCCTCCACCCGCCCGCAGTCACTGCTCCTGCCCCACGCTGGGCAAAGAGGTAGCCCCATCCCTCACCCCCAGTGAGACTACAGTGAGGGGTAGCAGGAGGGGAGGAGGTGCACGCAGCACCCCCAGGCACTCACCACGGGGGGAGGCAAGGGAGATTCCTGGACCTGAGAGGGGCCCTAGGAGCACATACAGTGACAGTGGTATGGGTGAGTGTGCTGCTCAGGAGGCGGGAAAGGGGGGCTGATCCCCCAGAGCTCACTGCTGTTGGCAGGGAAAAGGCTGTGGGGAGTCCTCCTCTCTGGCCCTGTCCCGGAGCAGCCTGCCTGCACCCCAAACTCATCCCCAGCCCTACCCCACCCCAGAGCCCACACTCCCAGCCAGAGCTTTCACCCCCCCCCACCGCACCCTCAACCCTAGCACTGAGTCCCTCCAACATCCTAAACACCTTATCCCCAGTCCCAGCCAGAGCCCTCATCCCCCTGCATCCTAACCCTCTGCCAGAGCCCTGAGCCCCCCTCCCACACCTCAAACCCCTCACTCCCAGCCCCAGAGCCCTCACCCCCTACACCCCACTCTCGCCCTGAGCCCCTCCCACACCCCATACCCCTCATCTGCAGCCACACCCCACAGCCCTCACCCCCTCCCTCCGCACCCCCTCCCATCCCCAAACTCCCTCCCAGAGCTTGCAACCTGCACCCCAATCCCCTGCCCCAGTCTAGGGCCTGCACCCCAGATTTCCTCCCCCACCCAAACTCCCTTGGGGAGGTGGGGGCGGAGTTTGGACAGGGGCAGGTTCTGGGCACCACCAAAAATTATACAAACCTGCCGCCCCTGGGTCTATGGTCAATGAAAGCCATCTGTTTGTACTTAGGCCATGGTACCAGGCTCATCTATTTACGGGGGCTTTTTCCCTGGTAGCATACAGAGTTGCATTCATAGTGGGTTTGGTGTTAATCTGTACAGTCAGTCAACATGTGCTGTATTTAGTTTTCTGTGCATCTACTTTGACTACCTCTTGATTGGGGCATTTTTTAATACTGCAATATAAATAAAACACAGGGCCTTCTACTGACCTGATCCATCTCCTAAACACAAAACATTTTGGTAACAGACAGAAGTGCAGCATTATATCTGCAACAAATTACAAGGATTTTTACAACTAAGAAATTATCAGACTGGAAACAATCCCTACAGAACTGTAAGTTCTATGGGGCAGGCAGGCCCCTATGTGTGGACTGCACGTAGTGGGTGCTACTAAAATACTACTACTATTGCAGCTAATATATTTTATTTAGATTGCAAGGTTCATGTAATTAACTTGAAGGACCAAGCATAAAAATAGAGTAATAAAATATCCCCAATTCCAAATTCTGAAATGATAAAAGCAGTTTGGTAAACTGATTTCATGCTTTGTTTTGTTTGAATCGTTAGGATGCAAATTTGGCTCTCTCTGAACATGTCACTGGTTTTTTGTTTTTTTTTTACTCAATTTTCTCACTTTGGGGACAAAATCTTGTTTGAAACATCTAAGCTTAGCTACAGGGGATTTTATCATATTCTGAAAGAAACAAAAGATAATTCAGATGGACCATTTCTGATAATACATGGACTAAAAATAGAACAATAGTCAAAATGAAATTCTGACAAGAACATAGGGATCTGAATGTTCAGGTTTAATAACTGGGTGCACTGCTCCAGTAAATCTAGGTTATTGCTGTAGCTCTAATTGCACCGAATGTCCCCTAAACATAATTTATTCTTTTTAATTCTTCTTTCTGAATATGTTCTAAGCTGGCACAAAACAAAAACTCCCTATGGCTACAAGCAAGAAGAACTGACATCTCCAAGATCTGCATGAAACCCTCAGCTCAACTCTTAACCACAGATACTTAAAAACCTACAAAGGAACAATCAGTGGAAACATAAAAGCAACTGGAGTCATCTAATTGAAAAAAGAAAAGGAGGACTTGTGGCACCTTAGAGACTAACAAATTTATTTGAGCATAAGCTTTCATGAGCTACAGCTTACTTCATCGGATGCAACATTTGTTAGTCTCTAAGGTGCCACAAGTCCTCCTTTTCTTTTTGCGGATACAGACTAACATGGCTGCTACTCTGAAACCTATCATCTAATTGGTTAATGGTTTTGCTGAACACAAAGAAATTAAAGCCACACTAAAGTTCCCAATGGATTCCATCCTAAGGTAACACCTTGACCTAGTTAAAAGCACTTCGCAAACACCTAGTGCTAAAAACTGACTGAACAACATGACGACACTGGCTTGTGTATGGTGGTAAGGAGAAGGCAAGATAAGATGTCTGTTTTGGTGACTGGGAGATAGTTCACTGAAAGGATCAAAACAAACAACGAATCAGTCAATTCAACTTCTGTAGTAACAAGGAAAAGCCATGGAACTTGCAGCCAGGTGGATACACTGTCTCCAAGCAGTCTTGAACCACTGCGGTCTGTGGCTGGGGAGCAATAATAAAAGAAGTCCAGAAAGAAAAATAAAGAACCATAAACCGAAAAGTCCCCCCCCCACCCCCCGAAATGTTTTGCAGGGTTCATTTTTCTCCTTTAAAGTGAATTTAGTGCTAGTAAAAGGCACTGCCCTGACAGCCATGGGGTCTTGAGTCTCTGTTGTTTAGTCACCAAACAGGTATAACACGGACAACTGGAAGACCTACAAAGCCCTTCAGGGTAATAAGGTACTTCAGTCTTTAAAACTGATTCAGTCCCTTGGGAACCTTGCTTAGGTTGCCAACAGTCTGTTTAATTCAGTATTTCAAATTGTGCTGCAACATCGTGCCTCAGAGCACCTGCCAGTAGAGCACTAAACTGTGATAATGGCTTCCTATGATGTATAAACCTACACGGCCAGAAGGCCAGACACACCTCTGTGCAGAAAGCCAGCACAAGGCCCTGAAGGCATAAATGGGATTTAGGGGTGTATCAGACTTGGGATGAATTTCACTTGGAAAGCCTATTCCCAAGGGCTTTGCTGCATGGCAGCAAGCTCAGCTAGTTCGAAGGAACATCCAAATTCCATGTGATGGATTCGGTCACAGAGACCTGCTTGGGACTGTCACCTGGTGTGCTGAGACTACCTCTGAGCCTGTTTTCCCTGCCAGCTTGGGACTCCAGAACCCTGTCTTGTTGAGCCAGATATGCTAATCTGCTGCAACACAGACCCAGTGTCTGATCCATGCCCCTAAAGATGCAGACTTAACTGAAAACGGCTTAGCAAGTGCTTCTGTCTCTAGCACTCAGACACCCAGCTCCCAATGGGATCCAAACCCCATATAAATCCATTTTATTCTGTATAAAGCTTATACACGGTAAACTCATAAATCATCTGCCCTCTATGACACTGATAGAGAGATATGCACAGCTGTTTGCTCCCCCAGATATTAATTGCTTACTCTGGCTTAATTAAGTATAAAAAGTAGGATTTAAGTGGTTCCAAGTTATAGCAGACAGAACAAAGTAAGTTACCAAGCAAAAAAAACAAAAAACAAAAAAAAACAACACGCAAGTCTAAGCCTAATACATTAAGAAACTGATTACAGATGAAACCTCACCCTCAGAGATGTCCCAATAAGCTTCTTTCACAGACTAGACTCCTTCCTAGTCTGGGCCAGTCCTTTTCAGACCAATGTTGTGGTTTATGGCCTAGGTCCAGCAATCACTCAGACTTCCTTAGTTATAGTCTGTTGTCCCAGTTTCTTTCAGGCATCTCTTTGGGGTGGAGAGGCCATCTCTTGAGCCAGCCAAAGACAAAATGGAGGGGTTTCCAGGGTCTTTTATATTCTCTCTCTTGTGGGCGGAAACCTCTTTGTTCTTCTGTGCAAAATCACAGCAATAAGAGTTTGTAGCCACCTGAGCAAGTCACGTCCATGAATGATTCAGCTTTTTGCAGGCTGACGCCATTGTTTACATGTTAATTTGAATGTTCCCAGAAAAGCTCAGATGTGGATTGGTGTCTCCCAAAGTCCATTGTCAGTTAAGTGTTTCTTGATAGGACGCTTCTCAGTAAGTGCCCATTCTCAAGAAGCTGACCAAATGCTTCACTGAGGCTACTTAAGAATCAAACACATTGAGATACAAGTACATGGCCAATATTCATAACTTCAAATACAAAAATGATACACACATACTGATAGCATAATCATAACCAGCAAACTACAACCTTTCCATAGACATCCCACTTGACCTCCTCTGTAGAAGACCTGGTGCAACCATAGGATCTTGGTTACAACAATGATCTATACGGTCACATCCGATGAAGTGAGCTGTAGTTTATGGTCAAATAAATTTGTTAGTCTCTAAGGTGCCACAAGTACTCCTTTTCTTTAAGCCAAATAGGAATCACTTGTCTGATTATTGTCTTTGCTGAGTAATTCTCATCTGCTCAATATCGTGTTTGTTTTCTCTGATTTGCCTCTTTTCTATCGATGACAGATTCAGTTTTCTGGCTGGTTTTGCCTCTTTCACTGATGCCTGGCTACGACTCTTCTTGCCAGGACACAACGGGAGGGAAGGGGGAAATTTGCAACTCCTTCTGCCAGATCTGCTAAATGGACTTGCTAAGATTCTCAAGTGATTAGGAATTTGTGTGTCCAACTTGACACATTAATGGTGCCTGATTTTCAGAGCGCTCTGAGCATTCACCCTTTAAAAATCAGGCCCCCTTAACATGGCTCATGTGGGGCACCCAGAATTGTTAGCTATTTATGAAAATCTTGTCCTAGTTGTATTCAAATTGGGAGTGACCTTGGTTCAAAAAAAAGGGTGGGGGGCACATCTGATCCTGCTCTGCTAACTAAGGCAAGTGCTAAGACTAGTAAGGGAAGGGTTCTGTCATATAGCCAGGGATGGACCCTTAATAAAAGCATAGAATATAAAGGCAGGAAAGACCTATACTGGAGTCTCTCCTTCATCCCCCTCAGCCAGCACAGGAAGCTCCCTATGTCACAATTTTCTAGCACTTTCCCCAGCCTGATTGTGTAGAAGGTCTCATATTTCAAAGACTAAGATCTCATTCTCAGGAGTGTTTTCCTCATATTCAGCCTAAATTTTCCCTCTCTTTCTGTCACCCCATTCCTCCTAGCTCTACCCATTCCTTCCACCGTAAACAGTTCCTCTCTCTGGTAGGTAGTTTATACAATTAGATCCCAATTCTGTCATCAGATCACACAGGCAAAAGGGTCCATCCACGCAGATCCAACTGCAGGATTAGGTAGTAATACCTGAAGAGCATTATAAGCAACTCATGGCCATGCTACTCACTTAGCATCTAATTCTGAGAACCCACAATCCCAAGTGGAGTCTGTGCTCATCTCTTCTGAAAACCAGACCCTTAATCTTGTCTTGTCAGTCAGTCAGTCCCTCCAGCATCCTAGTCACATCCTCTTCCTTGATAGCCTTCCAATTTGTCTGCATCTTTCATTGGACTGAATTAAAATTTTCACTCTCGTCTGTTCAGGGAAACCAAAATCCCATCCATCAGTTTATAGTCTAGCAGCAGCCCGAGATTCTATACTGAAGGGCGCATCTGATATATAATCCTTTAGGCTCAGCTCCTAGATGGGGATGGGAGTTCAAGGACCCCTGCACTAAACAGCATCCAACTGACTTCAGTGCAATACTGTATGGACCCAGGGAGCTAGTCTATCCTAATTCAGGATCAGTGCCTCAGACTGTAGACTCACTGGGCCAGGGATTCATTTGTCCAGGAAGTACCATGTGTCTCTGTAGCTATATAAATAACCCATCATCCTCCCACCTTTTCCTGCCCTATTCTCTTCCTATCCCACTTGCTACATTTCTTGTATTTCAGAGCCCTGGGCCCATTCTGGTGAGAATTTTGCAAAGCAAGGAATGTTCCGGTTCCTTTGTGCTCAGGCCTTACAGCTTGTGAAGTGTTGGTAGCAGTGCAGCAAACATTAGAAAAACATGCAGTTCACTCCTGTTTCTGAGTCTCCAGAAAGGTTGAGAGAGTTATTTAGGAAAGCATCAATTCTGACAGGGTTACAAATTAAATGTCATGTTCCTATTACAGTCAAGAACATGCGGCAAGGGGCAGATCAGAAATGTCCGTGCATTTCAATGTAGTTGTGACCCAGAGAGCGGAGGATAGTGGTGGAGGGAGTTAAGAGCTAAAAAGTGATAAGCAGAAGCCACTTCATCTCCTTTGTTCTTCTCAGGATTCAGACTGGGCTTTTCTTACAGCAAGAAGGCAGATGAGGGTGTTTATTAAGTGGCTAGGTCTGTTCTACAATCTGTGGCATATCTAACGTACCCATTACAGCAGGACACTGATTATCCAAGAGCAGGCAGAAAAGAATTGCAGCTGAGCCAGCTGAAAACGAAATAGCAATAACATTTCACTCTTCAAAAGACTTTTCCATCCCAACACATGTTAGTAAATTAAGCTGTGATGGATACTACTAACTCCTTTTGAAAATCGAGAAACTGAGGCACATGAAGGGGAAGCAATTTGCTTAAGGTTACATGATGAATCAATGACAGGAAATGGGAGGAGAAGCCAGGAAGATGACATGAGCTAGTCAGCTCAGTCCATAATTAGCCCTGGGCCAGAGGCAATCATTCTGTGTCACATGCTGGAAAAATGCCTGGGGTTTTTTCTATTATTCCCCCCAGTACAAAATGACCATTCTCAGCTCACAGCCAGGTGCTGATTTGGGAATTCAAGTGAAGCTTTATACATGAAGAGTACTATCTAGGCTGTAATCATATGGAATAAGAGTGGAGACGGCTCATTAAGAACCCCTTGGCAAGATCTCCTGCTCTCCTGTCAATGATTACATCACCTTGGGAGAAGTAACAATATAAGCCTTAATGTTCAATCCTGCCCGTTCTCCAAGGCAGAGAATATGTTTTCCCAAGAGACTGCTAATACCCTTTTCTTTGTCATTAAAGATGTCATTTTATCAGAAACCCTTTTAACAGGCATGAGTGAGAATCCTTTATCCAATTAGCTTCTCAACCACAAAGCTCTTACCCTTTATTGTCTGATGAAGTGTGTGCTGCGTTCAGTTACACACATACTAAATCTAGCACATGCAGCCCTCCAGGGTAAGTCATCTTCACATAAATATAATCTGGAAACTGACCAATTCCAGCTCTTAGCTGCCTTCAGAACCTCAGTCACCTGTCCCTGAACGAGGCCCCAAATACTAGCTCTGTCAGGGAGGATCCCCACCTTGTGTAAATGTGAAATGTAGCTATTAGGAGAGAGGGTCAGTACCCACCCTGTTCCTGTGCACTGATCTTCTACCAGATGTCACACCACATAAATTCTGTCCTTATTGGGGGCAGCTGATTCACCTTGGTTAGAAGACATTTCAATTTAACCTTCAGTGAGCTCTGAAACATTAAAGCCAAATACCAAGAGAAGATCCTGCCTCAGGAAACAGCTCTTATAGAGCTGCTTGGGGACACACACACACCCCTACACATGACCATCCTCCTTTACCAGTTATCCAAGCTACCTCACTAGAGCAAGCCCCAAAGCTAATTCTCATTATTCTTATACTATAGGTGCGCTGGCAGCATTTAGGGCACTGTTCTGGAAAAGGTCCGTTTTCCTGTCCGTATGAAGAATTCACAAGCCAAGATGATAAACCATAGATGCCCTACACACTCTGACCTGGGATATTGTCTAATCAGATCACTAATAAAATACACCTGCAAATACAAAAAGACAGCACACTCTGAAAGTGTAGCAGGGAGCTCAGACCCCTACAGCAAAGCACTTGGCACAACAAAACACATTTACAATTATTCTAAATCACTTGAACTATTACAATAAAATGAGATATTACATGACTTTGTAACTCTTTAACAAACACATCAATACCTTCAGGAATAGCCAGGTATTCTTCACACTAGCTGCAGTGACCACAACAGTGTTTTAGAAGGTCATACTAGGTCTCCTTCAGATAAAGGGTAAAATTTTCAAAAACGCCAAAGTCCCATTTTCAAAAGTCACTTAAGGCTCCTATGTTTTGACACTTTTGAAAATTTTATCTTAAATATAAAAGTGCTACCAAACTTCAGTTCTAAACCAAACACTGTCTCTATATTCACAAAAAGAAAAGGAGTACTTGTGGCACCTTAGAGACTAACAAATTTATTAGAGCATAAGTTTTCGTGAGCTACAGCTCACTTCATCGGATGCATTTTGCAAAATGCATCCGATGAAGTGAGCTGTAGCTCACAAAAGCTTATGCTCTAATAAATTTGTTAGTCTCTAAGGTGCCACAAGTACTCCTTTTCTTTTTGCGAATACAGACTAACACGGCTGCTACTCTGAAACCTGTCTCTATATTGTGTCAATATCTTCTTTGTGCAATAACCATCTTTCCAGGCACTAATCTCAATCTCACTGGGTCTTTCTTTGCAGCCATGTTTCCCTCTCTGCCTTAGCAAAAAAAAATGCAGAGAAGAACCATGCACAGCTTCACAATGTCATCATCTGTGACTTGCTTCTCCGACAGCTGTTTAAATTTCTCTCTACAAATAATGCCATGTTAAACTAAAGGATTATGGTACTTGCCAATTCAAGGCAGACTCAGCAAGTGTTACAGAGAGCTCAAATCCCTGCAGCAAGTCACCTCTAGCTCCCCAGAGATGTGATAGAGTCCTATATTGAAAGAGATGGCAGATGAGTGGGGGTTGACAGATCAAGCTTTGGCATTTTATTAAGTTTGTGTAAAACAAATGTTATTTCAAAATATAGCTTACATTTACCCTGAAAGGCTATTCCAGCTAATCAACCACTCAAGATATAGATGCAGGGTGAGGGAGACAGATAGAAAGTACATTAAAAAAAAAAGTCTTAGGACAGAAAAGAAGAATGGCCATGCTGGGACAGATCAGTATCCTGTCTTCTGACAGTGGCTGGCACCAGAAGCTACAGAGGGAATGAACAGAACAGGACAATTGAGCGATCCATCCCGTCATCCAATCCCAGCTTTTGGCAGTCAGTGGTTTAGAGACATGCAGAGCATGGGGTTGTGTGCCTAACCATCTTGGTTAATAGCCATTGATAGATCTATCCTCCATGAACTTCTCTCATTCTTTTTTAAATCGAGTTATACTTTTGGTCTTCACAACATTGGTTGGCGATGAGTTCCACAGATTGACTGTGAAGAAATACTTCTTTTGTTTGTTTTAAACTTGTTGCCTGTTAATTTCATTGGGTGACCCCCTGGTGCTGCTGTTATATGAAGGGGTAAATAACTCTTCCTTATTCACTTTCTCCACCCCATTCCTGATTTTATAGACCTCTGTCATATCCCCACTTAATCATCTCATTTCTAAAATGAACAGTCTTACTCTTTTTAATCTCTCCACATATGGCGCTGGGGGGACTAGGAGAAAGACAAAAGCCCCAAAGATCCTAAGAACATATATAACTTTACTCATAAGAGTAACTATCTGCAATGCTACTTCGCTATCCAAATTTTTCTCTGCCTGATGCCTAAAACACAAAAATTGACACTGGTTAGGCAGCCAATGTGCTGCAAGCACAGCCGATCAGTATAATTTCCTGGTGTGCCCCCATCTGACTGTCATATCCACCTGTGGTATGGGGTCTTACGCTTACACTGTAAGCTTTTCAGGGTAAGGAATGGCTCTTTGTGAAGTGTAGACCACAATGGAGCCAATGCCTCTAGGTGCTATCACAGTACAAATAAGAATACCGAGAGTTATCTCATTGAAGTAAATGGGGCTAACTCAGGTAAATGAAGTTACTCAGGATTTCATTAACTGATCCAATCCTTAAAAAGCCTCCTAGCTAAGGGAGGAAGCATTGTGCTGTTACTGATCATTTCAGGGTTACACGGCTGCATCAAAGAAAACTTCTAGCTCTGCTTGTGTTAATAATTCTAACTCTGATTCTGATCTCTCAGTCCAGAGATGCAAGGAAAAATTCCCAGTACATGCTGTGTTTTTGCTCAGAACTCAAGCCTTTATAAAGTTGTCGTCAGGCCTGGAGCAGGAGGCACTAATACTGTGAAGAGGGAAACATGCCACACACAGTACTCTCACTCAGTGTCCTGACCCACAACACCATCCTGAGATATACGCCATTGACCCAGGGCAATAGCACAGTGAGAAATATTCTCTTTGGGCAATTTTCCTCCTGGCCACTTTGACCACTGACATTCTCCAAGCAGTTTTGACTATTCTATTTGCAAGCAGTAATGGAATTTTACTTCTATCATTCATTCAAATGGCTCCGCAGGCTGTCAAAGAAGAGGACAACTTAGCTTGGCACACACAACACATGCGGCTTGATTCTTCGCTCTGTTACACCAGCTTTACACTGGCATAACAGACTTCAGTGTAGTTATACCAGCTCAAAACTGGAGAAAGAAAGGATAATCCAGTCTATGATCCCTTCTCTGCACCCAATAAAATGCAAAATGTGAGCTGTGGGTTTACATCAATTTTGGTCTGCTTTGCCATTGATCTGCTCTTCAGGGAGGGCTCAATTCTGCACCCACAGCTCCCACTGGCTTCAGTGGTGCAGCACTGCTTCTCCACATTATAATGGAACAGGAGACTGAAGCTAGAGGGAACTCATTACTGGGCCATGTCAGGACCTAAACAGGCATCCCTGTGCACGTTGGAATCAGCGGACAAGGCCAGATTATCATTTATTATCTGTACTAGGGTAGTGACCAGAAGGTCAATCAGGCACAGGTACCCATCATGGTAGATGCTGAATATACAGAAAGGGACCCTGAAAACTTGACCAATGGGAAGACGGGGATTGGAAAGACAGATTTTAGCTTCCCACCTTCTGGCTTGCCTGCTCATTTCTCTAAGTTTTTCCCCCACTCCTCACCTCCCTTGATTTGCCTCCTTTGCTGTATATTTTATGCTTTTCTTCTCTTTACTCCACTCCCACCTTTCATTGCTCTCACCCCTGTTACCCTGCCCTCCTCACCAGCTGAGAGCAATCATCACCATGGTGCAGCTGACCCAGGTGCGCCTTGGAGAGCTTTTAACCTTTCAGGACAAGGTTGAAAGCCATTTCAATCAGTAGGGAGGGAAAAGGTGAAGCATTAAGATTCATGAAATCATAGAATATCAGGTTTGGAAAGGACCTCAGGAGGACATCTAGTCCCACCCCCTGCTCAAAGCAGGACCAATCCCAACTAAATCATCCCAGCCAGGGCTTTGTCAAGCCTGACCTTAAAAACCTCAAAGGAAAGAGATTCCACCACTTCCCTAAAGAACGCATTCCTCCCTAGAGAATGCTTCACCACCCTCCTAGTGAAAAAGGTTTTCCTAATATTCAACCAAACCCTCCCCCACTGCAACTTGAGACCATTACTCCTCGTTCTGTAATCTGCTATCTCTGAGAACAGTCTTGATCCATCCTCTTTGGAACCCCCTTCCAGGTAGTTGAAAGCAGCTATCAAATCCCCCCTTATTCTTCTCTTCCGCAGACTAAACCGTCCCAGTTCCCAAAGCCTCTCCTCATAATTCATGTGTTCCAGTCCCCTAATCATTTTTGTTGCCCTCCACTGGAGGCTTTCCAATTTTTCCACATCCTTCTTGTAGTGTGGGGCCCAAAACTGGACATAGGACTCCAGATGAGGCCTCACCAATGTCCAATAGAGGGGAACAATCACATCCCTCGATCTGCTGGCAATGCCCCTACTTATACAGCCCAAAATGCCGTTAGCCTTCTTGGCAACAAGGGCACACTGTTGACTCATATCCAGCTTCTCGTCCTCTGTAACCCCTAGGTCCTTTTCTGCAGAACTGCTGCCTAGCCATTCCCATGCACCCTAGTCTGTAGCAGTGCATGGGATTCTTCCGTCTAAGTGCAGGACTTTGCACTTGTCCTTGTTGAACCTCATCAGATTTCTTTTGGCCCAATCCTCTAATTTGTCTAGGGCCCTCTGGATCCTATCCCTACCCTCCACCATACCTACCACTCCTCCCAGTTTAGTATCATCTTCAAATTTGATGAGGGTGCAGTCCACGCCATCCTCCAGATCATTTATGAAGATATTGAACAAAACTGGCCCCAGGACTGACCCTTGGGACACTCCACTTGATACCAGCTACCAACTAGACATGGAGCCATTGATCACTACCCATTGAGCCCGACAATCTAGACAGCTTTCTATCCACCTTATAGTCCATTCATCCAGCCCATACTTCTTTAACTTGCTGGCAAGAATACTGTGGGAGACCGTGTCAAAAGCTTTGCTAAAGTCAAGGAACAACATGTCCACTGCTTTCCCCTCATCCACAGAACCAATTATCTCATCATAGAAAGCAATTAGATTAGTCAAGCATGACTTGTCCTTGGTGAATCCATGCTGACTGTTCCTGATCACTTTCCTCTCCTCTAAGTGCTTCAGAATTGATTCCTTGAGGACCTGCTCCATGATTTTTCCAGGGACTGAGGTGAGGCTGACTGGCTTGTAGTTCCCCGGATCCTCCTTCTTCCCTTTTTTAAAGATAGGCACTACATTAGCCTTTTTCCAGTCGTCTGAGACTTCCCCCGATCGCCATGAGTTTTCAAAGATAATGGCCAATGGCTCTGCAGTCATATCCGCCAACTCCTTTAGCACTCTCAGATGCAGTGCATCCGGCCCCATGGAGTTGTGCTCGTCCAGCTTTTCTAAATAGTCCCAAACCACTTCTTTCTCCACAGAGGGCTGGTCACCTCCTCCCCATGCTGTGCTGCCCAGTGCAGTAGTCTGGCAGCTGACCTTGTTTGTGAAGACAGAGGCAAAAAAAGGTTCACAGCTACCAACACAACTACAGACTGACTGTGCCTCTTGCTACCAGCAAGTAATCTTTTTGTTGCTGTTCTATCTACCCGGGCAAGAGCCGGGCCCCATCAGGACCTGCTATGATCCCTGCAACAGAAACCACACCGAATTATCCAGACAGATGCATGTGGGCCACATTTAAGTAGATTTCTCAGGCAGGAATCATATCTCATCTACGAGTACTTGCCAAGGCTTTAAACCTGATGACTTGAAAATGTTGACACCCTCGTTACCTACAGAAGCCTGTAGAATAGAATTTTCTAGATCTCCATAAAAGAGACAAAAAGAAAAGGAGTACTTGTGGCACCTTAGAGACTAACAAATTTATTAGAGCATAAGCTTTCGTGAGCTACAGCTCACTTCATCGGATGCATTTGGTGGAAAAAACAGAGGGGAGATTGATATACACACACAGAAAACATGAAACAATGGGTTTTATCATACACACGGTAAGGAGATATGTAAATAAACAAACAAGTGTGTATGATAAACCCATTGTTTCATGTTCTCTGTGTGTGTATATCAGTCTCCCCTCTGTTTTTTCCACCAAATGCATCCGATGAAGTGAGCTGTAGCTCACGAAAGCTTATGCTCAAATAAATTTGTTAGTCTCTAAGGTGCCACAAGTACTCCTTTTCTTTTTGCGAATACAGACTAACACGGCTGCTACTCTGAAACCTGTCATTATGCAAGGCACTGAATTTAGCCGTATGGAGTGGAAATCTATCAACTTCATGAAAAAACTTGTACAGATACAGACAGACATCATCTTCCTTTCCAAAGGATGCATCCGATGAAGTGAGCTGTAGCTCACAAAAGCTTATGCTCAAATAAATTTGTTAGTCTCTAAGGTGCCACAAGTACTCCTTTTCTTTTTGCGAATACAGACTAACACGGCTGCTACTCTGAAACCTGTCATTATGCAAGGCACTGAATTTAGCCGTATGGAGTGGAAATCTATCAACTTCATGAAAAAACTTGTACAGATACAGACAGACATCATCTTCCTTTCCAAAGGATGCATCCGATGAAGTGAGCTGTAGCTCACAAAAGCTTATGCTCAAATAAATTTGTTAGTCTCTAAGGTGCCACAAGTACTCCTTTTCTTTTTGCGAATACATACCTGCTAATCATAGGAGTATTTTCATTAATACCATGACAGTGGTCACACTATTGAATGGCTGGAATATTTTGTCATTGGAGTGAAACTTTGTCTTTTATTTCTTCTAAGGAATGACTCTTCTTAGGTTTTATGCCTGACACTGTAATCTGGGGTTTCAGAGTAGCAGCCGTGTTAGTCTGTATTCGCAAAAAGAAAAGGAGTACGTGTGGCACCTTAGAGACTAACAAATTTATTTGAGCATAAGCTTTTGTGAGCTACAGCTCACTTCATCGGATGCATTGCAGTCTAACTGTTGGGTAGAAACGTGGTCCTTAGTGAGACTGTTGATGCCCTCCATGGACAGCTGCTGAGAAAAGTTCACAAACGTGATCAAGATTTTCTGGCTCTTCCATTCTTCTACATCTACTCACAAATTTATGCCTTCACCCATAGAAGAGCGAAACTACTGGCAGCTGTTACTGAAGCCAGTGGGAGTGCAAATGTTCAGCCACAATCATGGTCAGTCCTGTAGCAACTCAAGGCCAGTTTTCCAAAAAGCAAGTTAGATGTTCTCTTTTTCATAAGCTCTAACAGAATAGTAGTCAGAAAAACTGATCTCTCTTCCAAGGTCAACTGTATTTTATTGAAACCCAGAAGACCCATGAGCTAATGTAGAATATTGAAAGGGTTTTTAATTATACTGAAGGATAAAGGTTTGTACTACTGTAAAATATTGCCCCATATTCTGAACTTCTTTTGGAAAAGCCTAGCAGAGGGACTGGCTCCTAAAACAATGAAGGATTAAATGTTGGCATTTAGAGCACTGAGGAGCAGATATCAGATTTCTCAACCTTTTCCCTCATTAATCATCATAAGCAACTAGTTTACCATTTTACAATGTACTTCATTGGTTCTCCACTTGTAGGGTAACTCCCTTCTCTTCATGTGCCAATATATATTAATATAAGAGTTCTTTATCCATGCTATGAATGTGTCCTGAATTTGCACAGCAAATTTGGCCACAGACCCTACTTTTGCGCTCATGGAATAGTTTGTGCTGATACCCTATTAGGGCACAGTCCCCTTCCATTGACTTGTATTGGGCCCTTGGTAAGGAGGTATAAACTCTTTGAAATGGACTTCTTTCTCTCTCTCTTCCTCTCCTCCCTCCCCCTCCCTCGCCCCCGTATCCTCAGATGTACATAGTATCCACCATTTATTTCTGTCTTGTGCTGGTCTGTTCAGAAATAAATGGTGGAAACTGGTGGATGCCGTGCACACCTGACGTTGTGGAAAGGTGACACTTCTTTCTCTAATCTGTGCAATGTTTCTCTAGATCAGGGGTTCTCAACCTTTTCCTTTCTTGTCCCCCTTCTCCCCCCGCCCCAAACATGCTATAAAAATTCCATGGCCTAGCTATGCCACAACAACTGTTTTTTTTGCATATAAAAGGCAGGACCCCCACTGGGCAATTGCCCGGGGCCCCATGAAGCTAAGTTGCTCAGGCTTCGACTTCAGCCCTGGGTGCTGGGTCTTGGCCAGGCTTCAGCCCCATGCAGTGGAGCTTTGGCTTTCTGCCCTGGACCACAGCAAGTCTAATGCTGGCCCTGCTTGGTGGACCCCCTGAAACCTGCTTGGGGTCCCCCAGTGGACCCCAGCCCCCTGATTGAGAACCACTGCTCTAGATCACCCTCTTTTTTTCTTTCCAGGTGGTGTTCATATTATCACTTGATGTGCGATTTGTGTTGGTAGCATCCTTAAAGCATGTCCTAAGTATGCCGCTCATCATCATCATCTTACCATGTTTGATGCTTTAGGTGATTTGGTCTACTTAGAATTTCTGTTTTTGCAAGAAACAAAATTATTACTGATCTCGGCACAAAGTGGGAGTGTGCTAATAAAGTTTGCAGATGATACAAAGCTGGGAGGTATTGCCAATTCAGAGAAGGATCGGGATATTATACAGGAGGATCTGGATGACCTTGTAAACTGGAGTAATGGTAATAGGATGAAATTTAATAGTGAGAAGTGTAAGATTATGCATTTAGGGATTAATAACAAGAATTTTAGTTATAAGTTGGGGACGCATCAATTAGAAGTAACAGAAGAGGAGAAGGACCTTGGAGTATTGGTTGATCATAGAATGACTATGAGCTGCCAATGTGATATGGCTGTGAAAAAAGCTAATGCGGTTTTGGGATGCATCAGGAGAGGCATTTCCAGTAGGGATAAGGAGGTTTTAGTCCCGTTATACAAAGCACTGGTGAGACCTCACCTAGAATACTGTGTGCAGTTCTGGTCTCCCATGTTTAAAAAGGATGAATTCAAACTGGAGCAGGTACAGAGAAGGGCTACTAGGATGATCCGAGGAATGGAAAACTTGTCTTATGAAAGGAGACTTAAGGAGCTTGGCTTGTTTAGCCTAACTAAAAGAAGGTTGAGGGGAGATATGATTGCTCTCTATAAATATATCAGAGGGATAAATACAGGAGAGGGAGAGAAATTATTTAAGCTCAGCACCAATGTGGACACAAGAACAAATGGGTATAAACTGGTCACCAGGAAGTTTAGACTTGAAATTAGATGAAGATTTCTAACCATCAGAGGAGTGAAGTTTTGGAATAGCCTTCCAAGGGAAGCAGTGGGGGGCAGAAGATCTATCTGGCTTTAAGATTCTACTTGATAAGTTTATGGAGGAGATGGTATGATGGGATAATGTGATTTTGGTAATTAACTGATCTTAAAATATTCAGGGTAAATAGGCCTAATCCCCTGAGATGGGATATTAGATGGATGGGATCTGAGTTACCCAGGAAAGAATTTTCTGTAGTATCTGGCTGGTGAATCTTGCCCATATGCTCAGGGTTTAGCTGATCGCCATATTGGGGTTGGGAAGGAATTTTCCTCCAGGGCAGATTGGAGAGGCCCAGGAGGTTTTTCGCCTTCCCCTGTAGCATGGGGCATGGGTCACTTGAGGGAGGCTTCTCTGCTCCTTGAAGTCTTTAAACCACGATTTGAGGACTTCAATAGCTCAGACATAGGTGAGGTTTTTCGTAGGAGTGGGTGGGTGAGATTCTATGGCCTGCGTTGTGCAGGAGGTCGGACTAGATGATTAGAATGGTCCCTTCTGACCTTAGTATCTATGAATCTATCTATGAATACAGACTAACATGGCTGCTACTCTGAAATCTGACAAGCTAATGAGTGTCGTCCGCAAAGGGGGCTAGCGTGGCCGGCTACACACTCCTTCATGCTTATATGACTGGCCCAAGTTTTATCTTTGGGCTGAAGTCCCAGAACCTGTAGACAGGTGTAAAACCAGCACATCTTATTATTACTAGAGGCTAAACAAAAGGCATTGTGGTGCATGTAGGAAAACACATCCGAGAGCTAGCAGCAGGGAGACCTTCCTTTCCCACATGTACATTAAGTTAAGAAGAAAAGGAGTACTTGTGGCACCTTAGAGACTAACAAATTTATTTGAGCATAAGCTTTCGTGAGTTACAGCTCACTTCATCGGATGCATCCGATGAAGTGAGCTGTAGCTCACGAAAGCTTATGCTCTAATAAATTTGTTAGTCTCTAAGGTGCCACAAGTACTCCTTTTCTTTTTGCAAATACAGACTAACACGGCTGCTACTCTGAAACCTGTCATTAAGTTAAGAAGGGCTCTCAACCTGTGTCAGTGTATTGTCACTACAGTGCCCTTCCCATATAGTGAAATGGGAGAGGGATCCTAGCTAGATCACAGATATGGGGGAGGGGCATGGAGCCCCGGGAGTAAAAAGGTTGAGAATCACTGCCTTAAGGTATTTACAGAGGCAAATGCATCCATTTGTCACTGGTTTCTGGAGGCTGCCAGTACACATCATCACACCAGCCAGAAGGACAGTGTAGGAAGTCTTAATAGCTAGAATCTGGAAAGAACAAACTGAAGGATTCTTTAACAATTCTATCCACACTCTGTCCCAGAACACATGCAATTTACAGCTCACTTCAGCATCTGTGTGGGTGAGTAATGTGCCATTATTGAATAATATTACAATTTCTATTATGCAGAACAAATAAATACTACTTTTTTGTATTTTTCTATTTTACAAAGACTGGATATTAGATTATCTAACATGTTAACAGTCTTATTTATAATTTCAGGGTTTACAATGCGGGGGGGGGAGGGGGGACATTGTGGAATATGAATTAAATCCATATCTCAAAACATAAGCTAAGGAAAAGTAATAATATAAAGATACAAAGCTGCTGGGGAATGAAGCTGGCTTGTTTGTGACTTATACACTATCAATTCATCCTTCCTCTGAGGAAGGAATGGAAAATATACAACATAACAGTACAATACCAAGGCTTAGATTTACCAAAGGATTTGGCACTTAATTCCTTTCAGCATCTTTGAAAATCTCAGTCTAAATATTTTCAGATTTGGCCCTTCATGTATACATGGAATTGAATAAAATCTGTCCAGACATTTCTGAGTTACAGGGGACCTTCCAAAAACAGAAGTGCTTTAAACAGTTTTAACTTTTTTGTATTTAACCCTGCATGTCTATTGTAAAACATCGTTTTCCAAAAATGTCAGGAAAGAGAAAGGTCTTGCCAACTTTATTACCAATCATTACTTTGCTTGTACAGCAGCTCAGTGAGAGAAACGAGCTGAGAGATCCGACATGGACTGCGCTGACAAGGCTTTCACGAGATGCACGGAGGAGTTTTTGCCATCCGAGCACTTTGCTCATGAGTCACCTGTTTTTTTCCTACACTACACACTGTACTGAATCATGGAATCAGCAGGGATGGACAGCTGGGAAAGCTGCAAGTCCAGTGACTAATCAGACTTTTGGAAGGGCAAAAACCTCTCGCTGTCCTATCCATGTGCAGCTCCTATGGGGAGAAGTCTTTTTCCCCAAAGGACAGCGATTCAGCTAATTTCTCCCTCGGCCTGCTGGTAAGCAATGCCAAGAGTGACTAATTCCCCCCTCAGCACTAAACAGAGCAAGTGCAAGTGCGGGGAGGGGGCAAGCATATGACCCCTGTGCACTCTCCAGAAGCAGGGTAAAGGAGTGAATGAGTGTGTGGGAGGAAGAAGGGGGGCTTGTAGGACAGGAAGGGCCAGAGCCACCCACCTCCCCAGTCTGCTGCTGCTCTCCTACTCTCTCCTTCCCATTTGGTCAGAAACTGAGAAGCAGGACTCCTGGGTTCTGTCCCCAGCTCTGGGTGGGAAGTGGGGTTTAGCACAGGGAGGGACTGGGAGCTGGGACTCCCAGGTTCTATTCCTAACTCTGTTAGCGACTTGTTGTGTGACCCTGAGCAATTCATATAACCTCTCTATGCCACAGGTTGTAAACTGAGGATAACAATCTCCTGCCTTGGAGGGTCCTGTGAAGCTTACTTTACATGTAGGCAGGGTTCTTATATCCTGAGATGAAAGCCAGTGCTGATGCACACAGCATCCTTCTCCTCAGCCCCATCTATCATAAGCTGCAGCTGGAGGTAGGACACTGGCTTTGATGGACCAGAAGTATGATCTGGTGTGGCGAATGCTAGGTTCTGACATAACGCAGCCATGGGAAACATCCTCTCTTTACAGGTTATAGAGGAGCAACTTCCAGTGACACAGGCTATGGTAAATCCATCCAAGCAGTTTAATGTTGTGAACAAAACTTCCAGGACTCCTAGGGCAGTGGCTATCACATTCTTCCGCTCCCCATGGCAGCAAGGGGAGTCTATGGAGGAGTGGCACTGGGCAGAAGCAGTTATTGGGCTAGAGATTCAGGATGACAATAACTAAGGAAAGATTTATGATCTCTGGTAGCAGTTTGTACCTAGTTTTCCCTCTCAGCAGACAAGCTGAGATAGGGCAGTGGCAGTCACTGCCATTCTATTACACCCCCAGCAAGCATCAGGTTTCCTCTCACCTCTCTTTATCAGTGACATGCAAGCTTCAGGCAACAGATTAGTTTCTACCTCCCTTTCTATCCTGTGCTGTTTAACACCAAGCCACCCCTTATGCCTCTAAGGCGCAGCATGATTCATTCTACAACTACAAAGGAGACTCACCAAGATCAGATGCTTGGTTTACAAGAACACTGTTTAATATTTTAGACCTACAAGTTTGACTTCTCACAGGGAACCTCTAGATTTTAAAGAGGCGAGCTTCCAACACTCAGGCACGCACACACCAATCCATTGCTAACGAATTAACTCCTGTCTGTCGAGTTTCGGTTAGTTGTAAGCTCTCTGGGTCATTGTGACGGTGTGCTCTCACCTCATGTGAGTGCTTCCTGTCGGCCGGGTGTGAACCTGCACTCTGCTCGCAGTGCCCCGTCAGTTGTGGGCCTAGTCAGGCAGGTCTTCAGTGACTGAGCCCTCCAGCTGAGTCACACGCAGTCTAAACACATGAAGGAACCCCTTCTGGAGCAAGAGGTACAACAGGGCCTGCTCCTGTGCCCTCGTTACCGTGTTTAGCCCCGTCTCTGGGCTCCATCCTCAGGCCTTTCTGGGCTAGCTTTAAGTCTGCATCTGATTGGTATAGAGCAGTGCCCCAAGGGCTTCCTCCCTGGAGACTCTAAGTCCAGCCCTTCACTTGGGCCTCTAAACAAGCCCTATCCCCTTCTTAGGGCTAAGGCTGGACCCAAGCCCAGCCACAACCCCAGGTCCAGACTCAGGGACCCTATAAACAACAGCCATGTGCTGATTCCTGTAATAATTGCTGCTGCTATTCCCCGGGCCACTTCACCATGTAGCTCCTTCCCTCTTTACTCTGACCTCAGGTCTGAAGATTTCAACTCCTTTCCTTCCCCACCCTTCTGGTCGCAGCCAGCAACTAATCTGCTCAGGCCCTGGAGCTCCTTTTAACTAGGCCTTCTGTGCTCTGATTGGCTGCTTCCCTGCAGCCTCTCTAGGCAGGCCTGGAGGACCCACCTTCACTACTCCTTTTCTGGGGCAGAGCCTGGTAGGACCATGAGGACTCCAGCAGGGAACCTCAAAGGGTCCAATACACCCCATCACAATCATCTTTTCATTTGCATGTGCACCTTCTAGCACAGTAGTGTCCTGGTCCATAACTGGGGCTCCAAGGTGCTACCATAATACAAATACATCATCATAGGGTGTTCTGTGGCTTCCATTACCGTAATACCTGAGCAGTTCACAAACATCACTGACTTTATCCCACAAGGCAAATCAATATTAACCTTTTACAGATGGGGTTTGGAGCAGGGAGAATTCAAGAGCCTGAATTTCAGAAGTGCAAGGTCACACATAGAATCTTAGAATATCAGGGTTGGAAGGGACCTCAGGAAGTCATCTAGTCCAACCCCCCTGCTCAAAGCAGGACCAATCCCCAGGAAGTCTGTGACTGAACTCAAGTCTCATAAGTCCCAACGTAGTACCTCACCCACAAGACCATCCTTCTTCCCCTGCAAACAGTCCACAAACATACCACATTACACTCATCCTCTGGTGGCTAAAAAGCTGCACTTGAACCGTAAACTTTATAATTTTCCAAACAACTGTGCTAAGATTAGCGATGCTGCAGACGTACTAACAAATTAGTTCTGGCAAGATAAGGAACAATATAGAAAATCAGAAAGATAGGCATTGCCAGAATGGACCAGAATTGAGGTCCACCCAATTCAGTATCCTCTCTGTAGCAGGGGCTAGATGCTTCAGAGGAAGGTTTAAGAACCCTGCAGTAGCAGATGTGGGATAATTCACATTAGGCCACACCTTGGTCTCCAACAGTTAGGAACTGGCTTGAGCCCTGAAGCATGATGTTAATATCCCTACCAAAATTTATCATCATCAACTATGTTAAGACAGTCTTGATATCCATACAACGTCCAGTCCCTTTTTGAATCCTGTTAAGTTCTTGGCCCCAACAACTTCCTATGGTAATGAGTACCACAGCTTAATTACACACAGTGTGAAAAAGTATTTCCTTCTATTGGTTTTGAATTTCCTGACCTTTTAATTTCATTCAATGTGACCCTGTTCTCGTGTTATGAGACATGGAGAATAGAAGTCCACAACCTACTTTCTCTATACCCGTTTGTTATTTTATAGACTTATGCCCCTCTGATTTTTCTCCTTTGTATGCATCCTAACACCCTGTTAGCCTTTAAAAACAAACAGCACATGCTACATACTAAGCAGAGATTTTCTTGGAGCTCTCCAAAATCACACCAGGTCCCTTTCTTGATTTGATACAATTAATTTAGACAACTTGTAAGGTGTAGGAATAGTTTCCCTTCCAAGATGCATTACTTTGTATATTGTGACTTTGTCCTCACCCATAACTATTTCACATTTGGTGACAATGTATACCTTCAAATCAGCGGCACTGCGATGGGTACCCGCATGGCCCCGCAGTATGCCAACATTTTTATGGCTGACTTAGAACAACGCTTCCTCAGCTCTCGTCCCCTAATGCCCCTACTCTACTTGCGCTACATTGATGATATCTTCATCATCTGGACCCATGGAAAAGAAGCTCTTGAGGAATTCCACCATGATTTCAACAATTTCCATCCCACCATCAACCTCAGCCTGGACCAGCCCACACAAGAGATCCACTTCCTGGACACTACAGTGCTAATATGCCATGGTCACAAACACCACCCTATATCGGAAACCTACTGACCGGTATTCCTACCTACATGCCTCTAGCTTTCATCCAGATCATACCACTCGATCCATTGTCTACAGCCAAGCTCTACGATATAACCACATTTGCTCCAACCCCTCAGACAGAGACAAACACCTACAAGATCTCTATCATGCATTCCTACAACTACAATACCCACCTGCTGAAGTGAAGAAACAGATTGACAGAGCCAGAAGAGTACCCAGAAGTCACCTACTACAGGACAGGCCCAACAAAGAAAATAACAGAACGCCACTAGCCATCACCTTCAGCCCCCAACTAAAACCTCTCCAATGCATCATCAAGGATCTACAACCTATCCTGAAGGACGACCCATCACTCTCACAGATCTTGGGAGACAGGCCAGTCCTTGCTTACAGACAGCCCCCCAATCTGAAGCAAATACTCACCAGCAACCACACAACAGAACCACTAACCCAGGAACCTATCCTTGCAACAAAGCCCGTTGCCAACTCTGTCCACATATCTATTCAGGGGATACCATCATAGGGCCTAATCACATCAGCCACACTATCAGAGGCTCGTTCACCTGCACATCTACCAATGTGATATATGCCATCATGTGCCAGCAATGCCCCTCTGCCATGTACATTGGCCAAACTCTACGTAGTCTCTACGTAAAGGAATGAATGGACACAAATCAGACGTCAAGAATTATAACATTCAAAAACCAGTTGGAGAACACTTCAATCTCTCTGGTCACTCGATTACAGACCTGAGAGTGGCTATCCTTCAACAAAAAAGCTTCAAAAACAGACTCCAACGAGAGACTGCTGAATTGGAATTAATTTGCAAACTGGATACAATTAACTTAGGCTTGAATAGAGACTGGGAATGGATGAGTCATTACACAAAGTAAAACTATTTCCCCATGGTATTTCTCCCCCCCACCCCCCACTGTTCCTCTGATATTCTTGTTAACTGCTGGAATTAGCCTACCTTGCTTGTCACCATGAAAGGTTTTCCTCCTTTCCCCCCCCTGCTGCTGGTGATGGCTTATCTTAAGTGATCACTCTCCTTACAGTGTGTATGATAAACCCATTGTTTCATGTTCTCTGTGTGCGTATATAAATCTCTCCTCTGTTTTTTCCACCAAATGCATCCGATGAAGTGAGCTGTAGCTCACGAAAGCTTATGCTCCAATAAATTTGTTAGTCTCTAAGGTGCCACAAGTACTCCTTTTCTTTTTGCGAATACAGACTAACACGGCTGCTACTCTGAAACCTTTGTATTTAGAGAGAGATATAAGGTAGGTGAAGTAATATCTTTTATTGGACCAACTTTTGCTGGTGGAAGAGGCACGTTTTTGAGCTTCACCGAGCTCTTCCTCAAGTCTGGAGAAGGTAAACAGAGTGTCCAAGCTAAATACAAGGTAGGATAGATAGTTCTAAGCAGTTTCCCATAGCATATGTGAACTCCTTACATGTAACAAAGCGGGAATTAAGGGTTAGCTAACAGTAGGATGTGTTACCAATTGTTGTAATGATGCATAAAACCAGTGTCTCTGCAAAGTCTATGGATTTTAGTGTCCAGCAGTATTATGAATTTAAATTCCCAGGATTGTTTTTTGAAGGTGTTGTGCGGGTTTTCCTTGAGGGTGAAGACTGAGAGGCCAGATATGGAGAGATTACTTTCTCAAATATATTCACCCACAGTTGATAAGCTGTTTCTCTCTTATTTTTCTGTGTGAATTCATTCGACACTGTAACGATTTGTCTGGTTTCACCCACATAGTTGTTGGGGCATTTAATGCACTGGATGAAGTAGACCACATGTTGTGAAAGGTAGTCCTGTGTATGACCCAGCTACCATGAAAGGTGTGTTGTGGGGAGTACTGATCATTGCAACATTGGAGATATGCTGCTGGTTTTACATTTCCTTGTTCTCGGAGGGCCTGGTGCTGCTTTGAGTGCGTGTGTCCTGGTCTGCGGGGTGCTGGTCTGCATTATAAACATTGAGTTTCATTTGCCATTGTGTTGCTGATCTCCCTAGCTTGGTTAGGTCTCCCTGAAGCTTCTCTCTGGTCTTGACAAACCTAAACCTCTTTCCAGATCCTTAATATATATACTGAATATCACAGGACCTAGAACGGAACTTTGGTAATGGATCTTTATTCAGCAGCAATAGCCATGTAATTTTCAGCTGAAAATGAACACACTAGAAAAATAAATCAATGGTTTAAAAGGAAAAAGGACAAAACTAGCAGAAACAGATTATTGTGTTTAAATAAAATCGTCAAATGCAAATATACACACATCCACGCTTTATACAGAGGTTATGTATTTATATAATGTATATATTTTTCAAGCTAATATGCCACAATAGTTAAAAAGTTGCTTTGACAGTCCCTTTTGCAGATGGATTTGATAAATTAGCATTTTAAAGCCACCACTTTAAAAGTTCCATTTTAACACTTTTAAAAGGCTGTAACTGCTGCATTATACAGTAAGGAGAGGTAAATCAGATTTTGCAGAAAAGCTTTGTCAACAGCTGATAAAGAATACAAAATAGAGAAATAAGGTAGACCAGTTTATTAGAAGCAATATAATATTTTTAAATGATGCACCATCTAGCAGGAAAAGCATTACATTTTCCTGTTAAATAAATTCAAATCTGCCTTCTGAATGCAGGAAGTCTCTGCCCAAAAGCACTGAGAAAGATAAAACCACTGATTCCTGATAGAGTATGACAAAATGGAAATGTAAAAAAATTTAGACCCAGAAATCTAGAATGATCTAACATGTTGGAATATATATGGGGAGGATTATTTTTTAGGGAGGGAAAAGGTATGAAACTATGACACTAAGATTTGCAGCACAAGAACAAAAGCTCTTCGCTACCTCAGGGCTGGAATGTATGATTTAATAAACTGCAGTAAAAGCATCATCAGGTTCCTTCCAAACTGACCTCACTCCTGAAGAGATGATCTCCCCCAGAATGTAATTAGCCAACCCTGCATCCAGCCTAAAGAAACTGATAGGAAAATTGTGCAGCAAGTACGAGTATTTATTTATAACTGATATTTGTGCAGAGTTTTCTGCTTTGGCATTTTCAGTCACACACTATGGCTCAACGTAACTCAGAGCATAAAAGAAATTAAATCTATCCATTGCCTTGTCCTTCCTTTGTATCCCCTACACCATATATTTGGAAAATCCTGTTTACCAATAAACATGGCCCCAGATCACTGAAGCCATCTTAAGAGCTTCATTTATCTTAGGGTTTTGTTCTGGTATCCATGATCTGTGCACGTCCCACATTAGGAAAGCAAAGCAGACCTTGGCTCTTCTCAGTTTATGGAAGCTCTCCTTGGGGTAGGATTTTATTTTGGGAGCTTTAAATATCACTCTGGTTAGAGTGGAAAAGAACAATTTTATTTTTCGTTACTTCACACTACCTCATCTGTTTCCCTTCTTCATGAGTTTTGCAAGTTAAAAGATGCCCTCGAATGGGGTTCAAATTGGGTCTTCCTTCCTGTGTGCAAACTGCATCCCTCAGCCAGCGACATGGGGTAGTAGCATCTCAGGGGAGACAATATGTTGTTCTGTGCTATTCTGTAAATTTTCACTTTCTTTCCAGAAAATGCCCAATATGCTGACAAGCCTCCAGTTTCCTTGTTTAAACTGCTTTTCTAGGTTACTTCTCAGCCCTGGTCTACACTAGGCGTTGAGGTCAAATTTAGCAACGTTAAATCGATGTAACCCTGCACCCGTCCACATGACGAAGCCCTTTTTTTCGACTTAAAGGGCTCTTAAAATCGATTTCCTTTTTCCACCCCCGACAAGGGGACTGGCGCTGAAATCGGTTTTGCTGGGTCGAATTTGGGGTACTGTGGATGCAATTAGATGGTATTGGCCTCCGGGAGCTATTCCAGAGTGCTCCATTGTGACCACTCTGGACAGCACTTTCAACTCAGATGCACAGACCAGGTAGACAGGAAAAGGCCCGCGAACTTTTGAATTTCAATCTCCTCTTTGGCCAGTGTGGCAAGCTGCAGGTGACCATGCAGAGCTCATCAGCAGAGGTGACCATGATGGAGTCCCAGAACCGCAAAAGAGCTCCAGCATGGACCGAACAGAAGGTATGGGATCTGATCACTGTATGGGGAGAGGAATCCGTGCTATCAGAACTATGTTCCAGTTTTTAAAATGCCAAAACATTTGTGAAAATCTCCCAGGGCATGAAGGACAGACGCCATAACAGGGACCCGAAGCAGTGCCGCGTGAAACTTATGGAGCTGAGAGAAAACCAGAGAGGCGAACGGCCACTCCGGGTCAGAGCCCCAAACATGCCGCTTCTATGATGAGTTGCATTTCATTTTAGGGGGTTCAGCCACCAGTACCCCAGCCGTGTTATTTGACTCCTTCAATGGAGATGGAGGCAACACGGAAGCAGGTTTTGGGGACGAGGAAGACGATGATGATGAGGTTGTAGATAGCTCACAGCAAACAAGTGGAGAAACCGGTTTTCCCAACAGCCAGGATCTGTTTCTCACTCTGGACTTGGAGCCAGTACCCCCCGAACCCACCCAAGGCTGCCTCCCGGACCTGCCAGGCAGAGAAGGGACCTCTGGTGAGTGTACCTTTTAAAATACTATACAAGGTTTAAAAGCCAGCATGTTTAATGATTAATTTGCCCTGGCATTCATGGCTCTCCTGGATATACTCCCAAAGCCTTTGCAAAAGGTTTCTGGGGAGGGAAGCCTTATTCCATCCACCATGGTAGGACACTTTACCACTCCAGGCCAGTAGCACGTACTCGGGAATCATTGTAGAACAAAGCATTGCAGTGTATGTTTGCTGGCGTTCAAACAACATCCATTCTTCATCTCTCTATTATCCTCAGGAGAGTGATATCATTCATGGTCACCTGGTTGAAATAGGGTGCTTTTCTTAAGGGGACATTCAGAGGTGCCCGTTCCTGCTGGGCTGTTTGCCTATGGCTGAACAGAAATGTTCCCCGCTGTTAGCCAAGCGGTGGGGGGAGGCAAAATGCAACCTTGTAACGAAAGCACATGCACTATGTATGTAATGTTAACAGCAAGGTTTACTGTGAAAGAGTGTACCCATTGTTCTATAAAATGTGTCTTTTCAAATACCACTGTCTCTTTTTTTTCCTCCACCAGCTGCATGTGTTTCAAGGATCACAGGATCTTCTCCTTCACAGAGGCTAGTGAAGATTAGAAGGCGAAAAAAATGCACTTGCGATGAAATGTTCTCTGAGCTCATGCTGTCGTCCCACACTGACAGAGCACAGATGAATGCGTGGAGGTAGACAATGTCAGAATGCAGGAAAGCACAAAATGACTGGGAGGAGAGGTGGTGGGCTGAAGACAGTAAGTGGAGGGCTGAAGAGAGGGCTGAAGCTGAAAGGTGGTGGCAGCGTGATGAGAGGAGGCAGGATTCAATGCTGAGGCTGCTGGAGGATCAAACTAATATGCTCCAGCGTATGGTTGAGCTGCAGGAAAGGCAGCAGGAGCACAGACCGCCGCTACAGCCCCAGTGTAACCAACCGCCCTCCTCCCCAAGTTCCATAGCCTCCTCACCCAGATGCCCAAGAACGCGGTGGGGGGGCCTCCGGCCACCCAGCCACTCCACCCCAGAGGATTGCCCAAGTAGCAGAAGGCTGGCATTCAATAAGTTTTAAACTTTTAAAGTGCTGTGTGGCCTTGTCCTTCCCTCCTCCAGCACTCCTCCTGGGCTACCTTGGTAATTATCCCCCTATTTGTGTGATGAATTAATAAAGAATGCATGAATGTGAAGCAACAATGACTTTATTGCCTCTGCAAGCGGTGATTGAAGGGAGGTGGGGAGGGTGGTTAGCTTACAGGGAAGTAGAGTGAACCAAGGGGCGGGGGTTAAATCAAGGAGAAACAAACAGAACTTTCACACCGTAGCCTGGCCAGTCATTAAACTGGTTTTAAAAGCTTCTCCGATGCGCACTGCACCCTCCTGTGCTCTTCTAACTGCCCTGGTGTCTGGCTGTGCGTAACCAGCAGCCAGGCGATTTGCCTCAACCTCCCACCCCACCATAAACGTCTCCCCCTTACTCTCACAGATATTGTGGAGCGCACAGCAAGCAGGAATAACAGTGGGAATATTGGTTTCGCTGAGATCTAACCGAGTCAGTAAACTGCGCCAGTGCTCTTTTAAACGTCCAAATGCACATTCTACTACCATTCTGCACTTGCTCAGCCTATGTATGGCTTCATGAGCCATGGCATTAAGAGGTAGGCTGGGTCCCCAAGGATAACTATAGGCATTTCAACATCCCCAATGGTTATTTTCTGGTCTGGGAAGAAAGTCCCTTCCTGCAGCTTTTGAAACAGACCAGATTCCCTGAAGATGCGAGCGTCATGTACCTTTCCCGGCCATCCCACGTTGATGTTGGTGAAATGTCCCTTGTGATCCACCAGTGCTTGCAGCACTATTCAAAAGTACCCCTTGCGGTTTATGTACTCGCTGGCTTGGTACTCTGGTGCCAAGATAGGAATATGGGTTCCGTCTATGGCCCCACACAGTTAGGGAATCCCATTGCAGAAAAGCCATCCACTATGACCTGCACATTTCCCAGGGTCACTACCCTTGATATCAGCAGATCTTTGATTGCGTTGGCTACTTGTATCACAGCAGCCCCCACAGTAGATTTGCCCACTCCAAATTGATTCCCGACTGACCGGTAGCTGTATGGCGTTGCAAGCTTCCACAGGGCTATTGCCACTCGCTTCTCAACTGTGACGGCTGCTCTCATCTTGGTATTCTTGCGCCTCAGGGCAAGGGAAAGCAAGTCACTTCCATGAAAGCGCCCTTACGCATATGAAAGTTTCGCAGCCACTGGGAATCGTCCCAGATCTGCAACACTATGCAGTCCCACCAATCTGTGCTTGTTTCCCGAGCCCAGAATCGGCGTTCCACCGCATGAACCTGCCCCATTAGCACCATGATGCCCACATTGGCAGGGCCCGTGGTTTGAGAGAAGTCTGTGTCCATGTCCTCATCACTCTCGTCAATGCGCTGATGTCGCCTACTCGCCCCGTTTCGCTTTGCCAGGTTCTGGTGCTGCATATACTGCTGGATAATGCATGTGGTGTTTAATGTGCTCCTTATTGCCAAAGTGATCTGAGCGGGCTCCATGCTTGCTGTGGTATGGCATCTGCACAGAAAGAAGGCGTGAAACGATTCTCTGCTGTTGCCCTGACTGACTACATGGCTTACAGAGTTGGCTTACAGGGATTTAAAATCAACGAAGGGGGTGGCTTTGCGAGAAACTGAATAGCCGCCTCAAGGACAGAACTCAAAACTGGGCTTAGCAGGCCTTTGATTTCACAGAGGGAGGGAGAAAATGAATACAAAACAAATCTGGTCTATTTCTTGTTTTGAGCCACTTCATCTATCTTTATACATCATGCTGGCAGCAGACTGTGCAGTATGACTGCTAGCCATCGTCACCTCCTGGGTGCTCGGCAGAAGACGGGGCAGTATGATTACTGGCCATCGTCTTCTGCTAGCTGCAGATTAAAAGACAGTGCACTGCCGGTAGGACTCAATCACCATGAGATGAAACAAGGGAAATGACCTGGCTGAGTCACTCCCATGTTTGCCCAGGCACCCGGTTAAAAGAACACCCAGGACTACGTTGACGACGGCTTACCAGTCATATTGCACTGTCTGCTGTGTAGCAATGCAGTACCATGTCCGCCAGCACGCAGGAAACATACGGTGACGGTTAGCTTGAGCGGGCTCCATGCTTGCCGTGGTATGACATCTGCACAGGTAACTCAAGAAAAAAGGCGGAAAACGATTGTCTGCCCTTGCTTTTACAGAGGGAGGGAGGGAACAGGGGCCTGACAATATGTACCCAGAACCACCCGTGACAATGTTTTAGCCCCATCAGGCACTGGGATTTCTACCCAGAATTCAAATGGGCAGTGGAGACTGCGGGAACTGTGGGATAGCTACCCACAGTGCAAAGCTCCAGAAGTCAACGGTTGCCTCGGTACTGTGGACACAATCTGCCGACTACATGCACTTAGAGCATTTGTATGGGGACACACACACTCAACTGTATAAAAACGCTTTCTACAAAACCGACTTCTATAAATTCAACCTAATTTCATAGTGTAGACATACCCTCAGTGTTGTACAGAAAACTGGAGTTGTTTAAACAAATTCACATTCAGTTCTGACACTCCATTTTCTTCATTACCAGGTGGTATCATCTTCCAAAAGTGCAGTTCTCTGCCTATACTTTTCTGCATTGCCTTCAGCCTCATATTTTCAAGGAAGATTATACTCCCTGGAGCCCTTTCTAAAAGGCATGCTCTAGCTCAACCAGAAGCTATTGGGTTTGATGCAGGAATTACTGGGTGAAATTCTATGGCCTGTGTGATGCAGGAATTCAGACTAAATGATCATAATGCTTCCTTCTGGCCTTACTATTTATGAATCTGGGTAATAGAACTCCCCAATTACAAACAAACTGTTAAATAAATACATACTTATTTCCCTTCCCAACTGTTCTTCCAGGTATAGTCCTATCTCCATTTTCCAGGATCTTCGTGTTCTCTGCATTTATCCTGACACAGATCTTGGCAACAACACCCCAGATATTACTTTGAGAAAGCTTTATGGCCTGTATTCTGCAGAGGGGTTAACTAGAAGATCACAGTGGTCCCTTCTGACCTTGAAAACTATGAATTTAGTTTGTGTTTGTGTATTAATAGTCACAGAATATTGCAGCATTACACCAGCACTTCTCCAGGCAGCTCAGAGACTGGCAGGTAATAGGACTCTGCCCGGCATGCATCCATAATGTTGAGTCACCCTCTAGTGGAGCTTTTCACCCTCAAACATAGGTTTGATGTACACCTATAGCACGTCTCTTTTACTGATGCTTCATCTCAAATATATTGATGTATTGAGATTGGCACTTAACCTAAACAACAATTTTCCACTCCACGTCACTTATTACAAACTATCAGCACTGTGCTATTTTCTGTTACATACCCCCAGCAGGTGGCCTCTCCTTTCAACCCAATATACTGCAGTCAAAAATCTTGGAATTAATGAACCACAGCATTATGGATAATCTTCTTGCCTCTCCAAGACTGAGCAACAAAGCCAATGATTGTCTCTTGATATAAATGGACCAAGCATTAGCGTGGTCATGTCGGGGAACAAATTCTAGCTCCCACTTCTTAATTCTTATCGAATACGACTCAAATCTTAGACAAGTATTAACAATGCTTGTCGAAAGAGAAGTTTCCACTCTGTCTATAATCTCCCCCAGACCTTGGAGAAGGAAGCTGTTATGTCTGTGCCATCCGTGAGCCCTTCAAGAGGATGCAAAGTCACGGGATGGTTTTTAGGATCTAAATAGGTATTAATTTAAAAAAAAACCCAAAAAACAGTCTGTTAGTCAAGTCAAAAGGCTAGAAGTTCAGCTCGTCGGAAGTTTCATGTATATGCTAGAGAGAAAACTTTAATATCTGTAGATGAAATTCACCTCTGTGAAAAAGGATCAGTATAGGCACCACCTAAGCCCTCAAAATAGGATTTAAGTGGGCTTTAAACGCTGCACAAAGGCTGTCTTGCACAGGGGTGAAGTTGTCCCATGGTACAAGTTTCCTTGCTTATGTGAGTTTAAAGCTGAGCAGCGGAAAACTTGGGGTTCAAAGCTGATGAAAAATTTTATGAAGCACAATTCAGAGCAGATCCCCTTGGAACTTCTTGGGTGCCACAATTATCCGGATGAAAGACACCCATTTCTGCTAGCCTGGCAAACACTACCAGAATGGCAAAGATGCCAATCTAAGCAGGTGGCATGCCTCATCCTAGCAGAGCAGTCATGCCCAGGCAGTTAAAGATGTGGCTTAGATGAAATGTAGTACAAATGCAGTGGCTGTTAATAAAACCAGCTAGAGAGTGCCAAGAAGAGGAGCTGCGAGCATTCCAGCAGTTCCCCTATTGTGAATGTCTTGCCATGTTCTCCTTTAATTACTTGGGAAAGCTGCTGGACTCCCATATCCCCCCCCCCCGCAGCAGTGCAGAGCGTCTGCCTGTCATTCCACCTGATGTAATCCCTTTCCTAGTTTAGAAAAAAAATTATATTCATGTGTCAAGCTCATAAAAAAACCCACCGCCATACGATAAGTCTTACTTTTCAGGTAATTAATAGATTCCGTAACCTATCACCTGCAGTGTCTGTGCATTGCTGGATACCAGAGGTCCCTGCAGGTAATTCTGCACCTATCTGATATACACAGCATGAAAGCATGTAGGCTGAAAACATTAAGGGCCTTTGAATGAACACACTGACCTCTTCCCGTAAGTGCTGAAACCTATGGCTCAGCAGGGCTATCACCTTAATAGCCTGGGGGCTATTTTTCCTCAGCCACATGAAGTAGGAAAAGGTTCTATCAATACCGCACATGCTGCCAGCCCCGAGAAACATCCTTCTCCAGGGCCTTCTACAACATTCAGAAAAACTTCAGCTTGAAGGTATTCCTAAATGGTGACCGGGGTATTGGATTGATAATCAGGCTGAAGAAAAGCCACTGAAATGGGGGGTGGAGGGGAGGACTCTGACATGGCCCCAAGCATTCTCTCTGCCAAATGCTTGGTTCTTGCTCCTATGCTTAGGTCTAACTGATCGCCATGTGTGGGGTCAGAAAGAAATTTCCCCTAGGTCAGATCGGCAGTGACCATCAGGAATTCCACCTTCCTCAGCAGCCTGTGGGGGCAGGTCATTTGCCAGGATTACTGGGTACAGCTCAATCATTGCCATTATGACACTGGTGAACCTCAGTCCCTCCTATTCTCTGCCTGTGGCACACACCAAGCTAGTCCCCCATGGCTTGTAATGCTTTGGTCTCTGTTCAGTTGTGGCATTGCTGTGCAGCTGCTGGGGGGTGCTGGTGGCTTGTGCTATACGGGAGATCAGATTAGATACTCTAGTGATTCCTTCTGGCCTTCAACTCTGTGACTCTATTCCCAACCGCCCCACTGGGCCTGTTGTGTGACACTGGGCAAGTTCTTCCTCTCTCCCTGCCTCGGTTATCCCTTCACCACTTATCTATTCAGACACAGCTTGGGGGAATGGGGGGGCAGGAGTGTCTCTTACTATGCCTTTGTACAGCACCCAGGGTCTCAGCACCATCATAACATAAATGATTATAATCTTCCTTTTGCCTTCTGAATTGAAGCTTTCCTGTGCACCAAGCATGGGACATGGACACATGGTCTGGATAAGCAGTTCTCAACCAGGGGTCTGAGGCTCCCTGGGGGGCTGCGAGCAGTTTCAGGGGGTCCACCAAGGAGGGCTGGCCTCAGACTCACTGGGGCCTGGGGCAGAAAGCCAAAGCCTCACCACTCTGACACCCAGGCTTCAAGATGAAGCTTGAGCAGCTTAGCTTCATGGGCCCTGGGCAAATGTCCTGCTTGCTACCCCCCTAATGCCAGCTCTGGCTTTTGTATGAAACAAACAATCCAGTTGTTGTGGCATAGGTGGGCAGTGGAGTTTTTAATAGCATGTGGGGGGGGGGGCTCAGAAAGAAAAAGGTTGAGAATCCATAGTCTTAGCCCTGCCTTGAGTGCAGGGGACTGGACTAGAAGACCTCTCGAGGTCCCTTCCAGTCCTACACTTCTATGGTTCTATGCTACACACAGCCATGAGGGAAACACATGCTGCATGGAAGTATTTCAATTGGGCTTTCCTCCAAAATCCTCACAATTTACTTTATCTAGCAACAAACTGACCACGTCTGCTGATGTCTGTTATTTCCACCTGTGGTGTGCTATTAGGTTGAACAATCTGTTAGTTTCAAATTGTGCACATTTAATTGGATCTCTGACTGCAATGCCCAAGCGCCGCTTACCTTTCGGCGTATAATTTTGCTGGGAAAATGAAATGTTATGATGTTTCATTTACTACAGTCATGCTTACAGACCTAGAGAATAAACTGACAAAGTAATTGGAAGGCCATGCTCTGCTTCCATTGAACAAGTCTGAGTACAGTCCTGAGAGCCTTTCTAGCCCTGCCTATTTATATCCATACCTTTCATTTAACCTTCAAGCAGCAGAGACCAGCGAAGCACCGCCAGTGCACTGCCCTGCCCTGGGTCAGTCACTGCCCTGATAAATAAGATGAGCAGATGATACTGGAGTGCCTCTGTTAAATACAGATTTCAGAGTAGCAGCCACGTTGTTCTGTATCCTCAAAAAGAAAAGGAGGACTTGTAGCACCTTAGATGCTAACAAATTTATTTGAGTATAAGCTTTTGTGAGCTACAGCTCACTTCACTGGATGCATTCAAACACTGCCAGAGTTGGGGAGCCATGGACTGAGGCTCTAGGCCTAAAGGTGGATGCTCTACCAGACCAGCCAAAATAAATGGAGAACTTGCCCAAATCCTGAATAAGTTTGCAAGACATTACCTATGTACCTAGGAATCTGTATCACATCCATATCAATGCTGCTTGCAGAAATACCAGGATCCAGGGATCACAAGCATCCAGGAATGCCCCTTATAATCATCCCAAAATCACATCCCAAACAATGGGCCAAATGCTCCCCTCTATTTCTGCTGGGGTGTATAGGAGCACCAAGCAATTCCAGCCTGGGTGGAGGCCAGAGCTGAGGCTTGATGCACTGTGGGCACCCCCTGCATGCTGGGATAACATGGTCTCTAAGGCTGGAAGGACAGCTGTTCTCAGGAGCATTGCACCCTCACCACCACCTCCCTTCAAATCCAAAGGATTTCCAGCAGATGTTAATGCTGAGTTTGTTTCTCTGACCCACATCTGCTATGCTATAAGTCTGAGGGGGGGCTTGGAGAGCACCGTCAGTGTGGCCTTGTGAATAAGGCACTGAGCTAGGAAGCCGGGGTTCAATTCTTGGCTCATCTAAAGATTCCCCAGGTGTCTTTGAGTGAGTTCCTCTCTCCCCATCTGTACAATGGGGATATTGACCCTCTCCTACTGGGGGCTGTAAGGCACTCTCTCATTACATTAACGTTGTGAGGCCCTCACATATTATGATGAAGAGGGGTCCATCGGAGGCAGGACAGAAGCAAACAAGGGCTGGGACTTTCAGGGGCCTCGCCTCCAGCAGATCTTGGATAGTTTGTGAATTGAAGAACCCAGACATCTGACCCTCTCACCCCAGACAGAACAGTGAGGTGTAGGGACAGGTGCAGCTTCCAGCCACCTACACTCAAAGGTTGGGCCCAATATTTGAGTACGAGAGTGGCAATCCAAACAGCTGCAAAGGGTGGTCCAGGATGAAAGGTAGGGACAAAGCAGGTAACATGGGTAACCCTAGGACTGCAGCGCACCATTTTTATCAACTGCAAGGGAGAGAGATTCCCCAGAGAGGAGCTAGGACCAGCCCGATCTATATATTAAAAGGGAAAAATAAATTCAAACAGCTTCAGCCACTAATCCTTCCAGGGACTGACAACATGATCTCTCTTCCTCTGGTCCCTTGAGTATGGCTGAAACTATTCCTGGATAAGGGTAAGGAATGGTGACCCTAGCCTCTGTCAGAGGGTGGAGATGGATAGCAGGAGAGAGATCACAAGATCATTACCTGTTAAGTTCACTCCCTCTGGGGCACCTGGCATTGGCCACGGTCAGTAGACAGGATACTGGGCTGTATGGACCTTTGGTCTGACCCAGTATGGCCACTCCTATGTTCTGGCTGCCCACAGAGACTGCTTCTGCACACAAATGCATTAAGAGAAAGGCTGTTAATTGTTATTTCTAGCTTCTTGTTAGAGATTTTTATCTTGCTACAGAATAAGGGTTTTTTTCCTTTTAAACACCCCAGGAGTTTATTGCTGGAATCCCATGATGGGGGAAACATCATGCTATAAAACCCTTAAAGCTACTATGCAGGGGAAAGGCTCATCACTGAAATATGTTTATTAAAAGGTGAAATTCTCCAATGAACAGAGGGCCACCATCAGGTTTGCATGCGTTGTCAGAAAGATTTGAACTTAAGACCTTCAGCACCAACCTCTACAATCTGAAATACAAAAGTTACTGTATTAGCCAGCAAATATTGTAGGCTGTTACCCTCCAGTGGATCAGATCCCAGAGGGGGAAGAGAGCCCTCTATGCTAGTGTGTTGCATATGCACCACTTAAGCACTATTTTGAGGCCCTAAGTAGAGTACAGGCTTTGTACCAGGCCTCTGCACAGGGCAAATTTTGTCCATAAAGAATAAGCTATTAGCCAGGATGATGAGGTATGCAACCCCATGCTCTGAGCGGCCCTAGCTTCTGTTTGCCAGAAGCTGGAAGTGAGCGACAGGTGATTGTTCATTCCCTCTGAAGCACCTGGCATTGGCCACTGTCAGAAGACAGGATACTGGGTTAGATGGACCATTGGTCTGACCCAGCATGGACATTCTTATGTTCTAATAAGTCACAGAAAAACACGAAGGAGGAGCAGGACTAAATGCAGTCCCTAGCTGGAAAGTTACTCAGACAGGGCATAGTGGAGGAGTCCTGGGATTGCTCCTTATATCTTAGCTGTACAATGCACTATTTGAAATTTTCAGTGATCATTTAGTAAACAACAAATCACTGTCAGGATTTGCAAGGGCTTTACGGAGAAGGAAGTGGCTGTTGCATTAAAAGTTAAGGGGAAGGGATTTTAGTTTGGAGGCTGCAGACAGAACTGATGCGACTATAGAATATTAATAATAAGGACTTAGCATATCTATTTCAGAAGGAAACTAGCAAGCTAAGCATTGTTCTTCTGTTTCTCTTCCTACAGTAATGTAACTATTTCTCTTTGGTTTTCCCAGTAACCCTATTAGAGGAGCCAATTGGACTTTGAAGATAATTCGTTAGGCAAAGAAAGAAAAAAAAAAAAGAAGCACAGCAACAAATACACATTTATGCAGACACTGTGAAATACTGCATGCATCTGTAATAAAGTATTCCCCCCCTTAGGATAAACATAATTCCATATCTCTCCTGAGGACAAATGGGACAGACATTTTTAATGCTGCTCTGTGACTGCTACTAATAAAAGTCAATTTTCCATGATAATGGTTTTCTAATGAAATATATTATGCAATTCAGTTCCCAGTGACAGTAAGTCAAGTGAGAACATTCTGATAGGGAGGCATGGTGTCTGAGAGAGTGAAACAAACTTAAGGTGTCATAATGAGAATAAGCTAAATTTTTTAAGAAGAAAACCACACGTGTACGTTACAAACTGAAGGGGGCTGAGACCTTTGCAGCAATTTTAATGGATTAAATATGTGAAATCAGGACACCATCTTGACAGAGGAGCAGCAGATAGGACATTTATAAGCAGCACCATATCAGACCCTCCTTGAGGTCTTCTGAACCGGATGGGTGCCCAGCAAAAGTGCAAGCCTCAGCCAAGCTGTAGGCTGCTGTTGGCAGCCATCTGGTGATCAAGAGAAGTGTTTCAAATGTAAAATTAGTCACTGAGATAAATTTAACACTCATACCCATTACATGCTAAGCCGACATGTGGGTTAGATGGACAAAGGCCTGCTTCCATGTTAGAGATGTCAGAATGAAACATACATCTTGGAAACAGCTCCAAATAGATTCTGAGGCGTTTAAATGCAGCCCTTACTTATTTAACAGCTACACCCAGGAGCCCCTTTGTGCTAGGTGCTGTACAGACACATTGTAAGAGACAGTTGCAAACACTGAAAAACTTAACCTGAAGAGACAAGACAGGTAGAAGATGGGAGGGGAAACTGAGGCACAGAGAGATGAAGCAATTTGCTCAAGGTCACCCAGCAGGCCAATGGCAGAGCTGCAAATAAAACCTAGGTCTCCTGAATCTCCATGTGGTGCCCTGCCTCCAGCTACATACCCAAGCAACAGGGTGGATTTGATTTAAATCATTAGTCAGGAAGACTATTTAATCATGGATTTCTATATAAAAGTGCATTCTTGTTGCTTGTTATAATCTTAATACATATTCTTCACAACTCAGAGATAGATGAGACCCAACTGGGTCTCATCAAGGCCTGCTGCCATTATAGGTTTTCCCTTCTAGTGAGAGAATGGTATGGTAGATCTCAATCAATGAAGGCTACACTCAGAAAGACCTCAAGACTTCTGGAATATTCTGCTCAAACAATTTCACTTTTGTTTCTACTGCCTGTACCTCCCTTCTCACATTTATCTTCAGACTGCTTCTCCTTGTCCAGATCTATTCCACCCCCAACAATCATCAATTCATTGCAGTTTTAGAGAGAGGTAAGGGATTGACTCCGTGTTCACAAATTTGCAGAGGGACAATAAGGTTGAGGTCTGTTATTTCTCACCTCTATACATTAATTTATTTTAAAACATTTTTGCTGTTAACAAGCATGTTATCTCTGGAGACACAAATCCACAGTTTGAAAACTGCAAAACTAAGGGCTTGGTTACATTTGCGAGTTACAGCACATTAAAGGAGCCCCCAGCGCACTAGCTCACTACCCGTCCACGCTGGCAAGGTACATGGAGCACTCTGACTCCGCAGCTACAGCACTGCTGATAATCCACCTCGGCAAGTGGAATAACGGTTTGTGCGCCCCTGTTGGAGCACCGCAGCAGCAGTGTGGACACCCTGTTCTGTTATTGTGCTCTGATCAGCCTCCAGAAGTATCCCACAATGCCTGTTCTAGCCACTCTCGTCATCACTTTGAACTCTACTGCCCTGCCCTCAGGTGACAAACTGTCAGACCCATCCTTTAAATTCTCTGGGAATTTTGAAAATCCCCTTCCTGTTTGCTCAGCCAGGAGTGGAGTGCTCTCAGCGAATCTTTCCAGGTGACCATGCCTCCACATGCCAGGTGATCCCCAGTATGGAGCAATGGCGAGGTGCTGGACCTCATATGTGTTTGGGGGGAGGAAGCTGTCCAGTCCCAGCTGCACTCCAGCCATAGGAATTACAATACCTTCGGGCAGATGTTAAGGGACATGATGGAAAGAAGCCATGACTGGGACGCACTGCAGCGCAGGGTTAAAGTGAAGGAGCTGCAGAATACTTACCACAAAGCCTGCGAGGCAAACAGCTGCTCCGGTGCTGCCGCTGCAACCTGCTGTTTTTACAAAGAGCTTGGGGCGATACTTGGGGGCGACTCCACCTCCATTCCAAAGACCACCATGGACACTTCAGAGCCTAGTGCAACAAGGCAGGAGGAGGAGGAGGAAGAAGAAGAAAGCGGGAGCGAGGGTGCTGAGGAGGAGGGAGACAGCCCGTCATTCCTAGATGCATACAGCCAGGAGCTGTTCTCAAGCCAGGAGGAAGGTAGCCAGTCGCGGTGGCCGGTGCTTGGGGAAGGACAAACACCAGAGGCGGTTCCCAGTAAGCGGCTTTTATTTTGGGAAGGAAGCTATTCAGTGGGGGCTCTTGGGGTGAGGAGGGTTAGGGCTGCATGCATGTCTCAATGCAGAATAGGGCGTTGATGTGCTCTCTCACAACGCAGTAATCGGCCTCAGTGATCTCTTCAAAGGTCTCATCCAGAACTTGGGCAATGCGCTTGCGCAGGTTTCTCGGGAGAGACACTGTGGTACTTGTCCCAGTAAGGCTAACTTGTCTGCGCCACTGTGCTGTGAGGGGCGGGAGAACCATTGCTGCACACAGACAAGCTGCATAAGGGCCAGGATGGAATCTGCATTGCAGCAGAAGATCCTCCCTTGCTTCCCAGGTCACCCTCAGCAGCGAGATATCTTCCAGGACGAACTCCTGTGGAAAATGTGGGAACAGTGTTCAGTATAGGGGGCCCCTGCTGCTGTTGGCTCTCCCCAAGGCACAGAAACCCAGAGGACAGTACAGCCATGAAACAATCAATCACACTTGACCCTGTGCTTACCTCACCATGCTTACTCACCATGGGTTATGTGTGCTCGCTTTGGGATGGGTGGATAAAAATCAATGATTATTTGTGCTATTGTGTAGACTGTACTTGCCCTTAAGTATGGAGGAATCATTGCTCTGTCTAGTGTGAACAATGCTGCCTCTGTTCAGTGTTGCATTTTGCCTTTACAGATGCAACCTTGAGATCTCAGCCGTCTGTGTTATCACCAGCCAAAAGACTCCAAAGAATCAGAAAGAGGCCACGTAGAAGCAAAGAAGACATGTTGCATAAAGTAATGCAGCATTCAAGTAATGAAAAATCAAAAAGTGAAGGAGTGGCGGGAGAGTGAAAGGAGGATGCACCAACAGAATGAGGACTGCCAGCATAAAAATACGGTGCTCCAGCAGCAAAGCACGGATCAGTTGATAAGCATAATGGAGCGCCAAGTGGACTCTATCCAGACGCTCGTAGACATGCAGGCAGAGCACTACCATGCCCACCCCCCCCCCGCAGCCCTTGTCCCAAAACTCTTTCCCTTATGCCCCCATGTCACCTCCAACCCACTTTCCCCAACATCCGGGTTTTTACCGCCACCAACTGCCTCCAACACGTGAAGCTTCACTACCCAGCCCTGAAAACTACCATCCTTACCCACTGCACTCAACCCCCATCACCTTGCAGTATAGCCATCCTGAAGTGCAGCACTCATTGCACAGCACTCCAGACAGGAAGGCCGAGTATGAGAACAGGACATACACAAATCTATGATTATACTGTTCCCCACCCCACCGCCTTGCCCTTTGTTTCCCAAGCAGTTGCGTTTCTTTTCAATAAATTAATTTTCTTTTCAATAAATGGATTTTTTGGCTTTGAAGACATTTTTTATTATTGAATAAAGTAAAAGATACCATAGCCCAGGAAAGAAACAGGCACTAACAGGCAAGTCAACTTAGCAAATACAGATTCCTAACAACATTGGAACCACTGCACTTCACTCCCGTGCAGAGCACCAGACATTACTGGTGGCTTTCAGCCTCAAATTGCTCCCTCAAGGCATCCCTAATCCTTGCAGCCCCATGCTGGGCCCCACTAATAGCCCTGCTCTCTGGATGTTCAAATTCAGCCTCCAGGTGTTGAAACTTGAGTTCCATGCCTGAGTGAATCGTTCACCCTTCCTTTCACAAATGTTATGGAAGGTACAGCACACGGATATAACTGTCATCGGCCAGGTCCAGCTTCCTATACAGAGCGCACCAGCGGCTCTTTAAACGGCCAAAAGCACACTCCACAGTCATTCTGCACTGGCTCATCCTGTTGTTGAACGGCTCCTTGCTGCCGTCAAGGCTCCCTGTGTAGGGTTTCATGAGCCATAGTATTAAACGGTAAGCGGGGTCTCCAAGGATCACAGTGGGCATTTCGACTTCCCCTACGGTGATCTTCTGGTCTGGGAAGAAAGTCCCAGCTTGCAGCTTCCTGAATAGGCCAGCGTTCTGCAAGATGCGTGCATCATGCACCTTTCTGGGCCAGCCTGCATTAATGTCAATGAAATGCCCACAGTGATCCACAAGCACCTGGAGAACCATAGAGAAATACCCCTTCCAATTAATGTACTCGGAGGCTAGGTAGGCTGGTGCCAGAATTGGAATGCGCATGCCATCTATCGCCCCACCGCAGTTAGGGAAACCCATTTGTGGAAAGCCATCCACAATGTCATGCACGTTATCCAGAGTCACGGTTCTTCTGAGCACGATGTGATTAATCGCCCTGCAAACTTGCATCAACACGATTCCAGGGTAGACTTTCCCACTCCACACTGGTTAGCGACCGAGCAGTAGCTGTCTGGAGTTGCCAGCTTCGAGACTGCAATAGCCACCCGCTTCTCCACCGTCAGGGCAGCTCTCAATCTCGTGTCCTTGCACCGCAGGGTGGGGGCGAGCTCATCACACAGTTCCATGAAAGTGGCTTTTCTCATCCAAAAGTTCTGCAGCCACTGTTCATCATCCCAGACTTGCATGAAGATATGATCCCACCACTCAGTGCTTGTTTCCCGAGCTCAAAAGACGCGTTCCACGGTGGTGAGCATGTCCGTGAATGCCATAAGCAAACTCATGTCATATGCATTACTTGAGTCGATATCATCGGAGCCCTCATTGTCACTTTGGATCATAAGGAATAACTCGACTGCCAAACGTGACATGCTGGCGAGACTTGTCAGCATACTCCTCAGCAGTTCGGGCTCCATTCCCGCAGACCGAAAGAGAAGACAGAGAGCGCAGCACAAAAAACATTGAACGATGGCGCCAAATGTGGACAGAAGCACAGGGATTGCTGGGATGCAAACCGATGCATCACAGGGTGTTGGGACAGGACCCAGAGTGCCCTGCACCCCCTGTCCTCTTCCCACAAGCCACAGTGCCAAAATGGGAAGAGGTGCTCTGTGGGATAGCTGCCCATAATGCACCGCTCCCAATGCCGCTGCAAGTACTGCAAAAATGGCCACACTAGTGCACTTGCAGCTGTCAGTGTGGACAGACTGCAGCGCTTTCCCTACTGTGCTCTCCGAAGGCAGGTTTAACTCAAAGCGCTCTACATCTGCAAGTGTAGCCATGCCCTAAGCATCTCTGATGGCATCTTCTAGACTGAGCACTGAGTCCTATTGAGTAGATAGACAGATGAACCTAAATAATCTATACAGAAGCCCCTGGAACCCCATAAAATTGGGTCCCTAATCCATGAACTATTGGAACTCATTTACAAAATTTTCTTAAACATTACATGAATATATTGTCTCATACTATATAGAATTAGAATTTATAATCCCTATTCCATGATGAGATATCTTTGAGTTATAAAATATTTTAAATTAAAAAACTCTTTAGATAGCTTTTTTCCTCAAAAAGCATTTTATTAAAAAAAATCCAATTTTTTGATTGTTTTAAAAAAAAAAATCATTGATTTTTATCCACCCTGCCAAGCAAGGATCAAGTCCCAGTTGTACTAGGCAGGTAGCACAGCAGTCCAGTCTCCCGGCCCCCAAAGACCTTGTAATCTTAGCATATGATTAGAAGCAACAGGTAGATTCAATAAACAAATGGGGCTGGTGGATACATCAAGAGAACAGTGAAATGATAATGTTTCGCTTAATAAAGCGGCAGTCTCACACTGACTTCCCTTACAGGAATTTTGTGATCTGTAAATGCCTTTTGTACAGTCTTTTGTATATACAAAGCCCTACACAACTGCTATTATTCTGTTATTCTCCGTTTTCATGCTAACATCCTGTAGTAACAACAAATACAACAGGAGAAACTACATGCTGAATTCTGCTCTTTGTTCCTGGGGATTCCCGTCACTCCAAGAGTAAGGTGCTACTTTTACACTGTAATGCCAACCTTCTGCATTCAAATATCAGGAGTCTGGCTCACCAAAATCATGAGATTTTTAAAACCCTCATGATTTTAAGAAAATGTCTTTTGGGGTCCTTGTCTTCTGGTTTTTTGAGCGTTTAGAGTTCATGTTTTCAAGCTTCCCTCTGCAAACACAAGGACTAGAAACTTGCTTATTTGTTATTAAACTGAAAGATATGAGTTAACAGTGTAACACGGCTGCAAAAAAAAAAAAAAAAAGCAAACATCATTCTGGGCTGTATTAGCAGGAGTGTTGTAAGCAAGACACCAGAAGTAATTCTTCTGCTCTACTCTGCACTGATTAGGCATCAGCTGAAGTACTGTGTCCAGTTCTGGGCGCCACATTTCAGGAAAGATGTGGACGAACTGGAGAAAGTCTGGAGAAGAGCAACAAAAATGATTAAAGGTCTAGAAAATATGACCTATGAGGGAAGGTTGAAAAAAATTGGGTTTGTTTAGTCTCGAGAAGAGAAGATTGAATGGGGACATGCTAACAGTTTTCAAGTATATAAAAGGTTTCAAGGAGGAGGGAGAAAAATTGTTCTCCGTAACCTCTGAGGATAGGACAAGCAGCAATGGGCTTAAATTGCAGCAAAGGCGGTTTAGACTGGACTTCCTAACAGTCAGGGTGATTAAGCACTGGAATAAATTGCCCAGGGAGGTTGTGGAATCTTCATCATTAGAGATTTTTAAGAGCAGCTTGGGCAAACATGTGTCAGGGATGGGTTAGATCAGGGGTCGGCAACCTTAGCGGAACCTGAGCGGCTCATGGCAAGGGGCTGGAGGGGATATGCCGATTCCATCTCCTTCCCCAAGGTCCCTGGAGCAGAGAGTGGGAGCGCGCTGCCGCTCCGCTTTTCCCACCAGCTGATCGCCGGCTGATCAGCCGCAGGGAGGGAGCGGAGGAGGGGCAGGAACCCAGCATGCCAGGGGAAGAGGTGGGGGGAGGGGGAAGCTTGCCTGCCCTGCAAGGAGAGAGCAGGAGGAAGGGCGGAGAAGAGTTGGTCAAGCCGGGCAGGATTTTTAATGGCATGCTGCCGTAGGTCCCCAGCAGACAGCAGCATGCCATTAAAAATTGGCTCGCATGCCATCTTTGGCACGCGTGCCGTAGGTTGCCAACCCCTGGGTTAGATAATACTTAGTCCTGCCATGAGTGCAGTGTACTGGACTAGATGACCTCTCAAGGGCTCTTCCAATCCTATGATTCTATGATCCTATGAACAAGAGTAGGTAACAATGAGGACTGCATAATTTCGGCCTTACTGTGCTCATGACACCCCCCAGTGCTTCTATAACATTGATCACTGCCTGCAGTAGCAAGATTCCTGTAAAAGATTATCATGTCCCATCTAGTTCTCTCGCTGATGCTGAATGGCTGGAAAATTGTGAGACTCAAGCAATACCAACTTGATCATGCAGATCACAAAGCCTTAAGAAAAGAGACCTTTCCAGCCCCAGCACCATGCAGCTGTATAGCCAACAATCCTAGCTAATAATCTGCTATGATCTAGATCTATCCATGTGGTTTATCGCTGTAGTAATGAGCCTGCTGGGAACCAGCCTATTTATATTAAAAACAGAAATTCATACCGAGGGAAGGAAGTAAACTACTATTAGTCCCAGAGCTGGTTGAAATCTGAGGGGCTCTCTATCTGCATTTCCCCCTGCAGCTATAGCTCTAATCTGTAGTAAATGAAACAATGCTGCAATATGACACCATCCCTGTGCCAGGCAGGCTGAGCATTATGCCTGAACCAGAGGAACAGTGGCCCATGATTACAAGACCTCACACCAGCAGGGTCAGTGAGTGCAGATAGGGTAAACATGACAAACCATTTGATGCATCTTATGCGTCTCTCTGAAGAAAATTGCTCTTTTAGGAAACAAGACAGAAGTTGGATGAAAGGGAAAAAAAACAAAAACACAAAACATGACCCTCTTTATTTTATAAAGAGCGAGACAGATGCAAAATTTCACTTGATAACATCTTTCTACCTGAACCCTTTGTGACCCTGGTAAGTGAGCTGAAAAGTATGACCCAAAACAGAACGAGGTCTTACAGATACATTCACCAAATGCTCCAGCAAAATAAAAGGAGTACTTGTGGCACCTTAGAGACTAACAAATTTATTAGAGCATAAGCTTTCGTGAGCTATAGCTCACTTCATCAGATGCATCCGATGAAGTGAGCTGTAGCTCACGAAAGCTTATGCTCTAATAAATTTGTTAGCCTCCAAGGTGCCACAAGTACTCCTTTTCTTTTTGCGAATACAGACTAACACGGCTGCTACTCTGAATCCAGCAAAATAAAGAAACTTTCACCTGTCATCTGGAAAAAAATAGACCAAAAAAATGCAACTTTCTTATTAGTCTGGATGCCCTAAGGACCTCGATTTGGTGATTAAAGCTCCCATTTGGCTGGAAAATGCCAATATATACCTAGCATGCTATTTTCTGAATCATAGATACTAAGGTCAGAAGGGACCATTCTGATCATCTAGTCCGACCTCCTGCACAACGCAGGCCACAGAATCTCACCCACCCACTCTTGCGAAAAACCTCACCTATGTCTGAGCTATTGAAGCCCTCAAATTGTGGTTTAAAGACTTCAAGGAGCAGAGAAGCCTCCATCAAGTGACCCATGCCCCATGCTACAGAGGAAGGCGAAAAACCTCCAGGGCCTCTCCAATCTGCCCTGGAGGAAAATTCCTTCCCGACCCCAAATATGGCGATCAGCTAAACCCTGAGCATATGGGCAAGATTCACCAGCCAGATACTACAGAAAATTCTTTCCTGCGTAACTCAGATCCCACCCATCTAATATCCTATCACAGGCCATTAGCCCTATTTACCATGAATATTTAAAGATCAATTAATTACCAAAATCATGTTATCCCATCATACCATCTCCTCCATAAACTTATCGAGTAGAATCTTAAAACCAGATAGATCTTTTGCCCCCACTGCTTCCCTTGGAAGGCTATTCCAAAACTTCACTCCTCTGATGGTTAGAAACCTTCATCTAATTTCAAGTCTAAACTTCCTGATAGCCAGTTTATACCCATTTGTTCTTGTGTCCACATTGGTGCTGAGCTTAAATAATTTCTCTTCCTCTCCTGTATTTTTCCCTCTGATATATTTATAGAGAGCAATCATATCTCCCCTCAACCTTCTTTTAGTTAGGCTAAACAAGCCAAGCTCCTTATGTCTCCTTTCATAAGACAAGTTTTCCATTCCTCGGATCATCCTAGTAGCCCTTCTCTGTACCTGCTCCAGTTTGAATTCATCCTTTTTAAACATGGGAGACCAGAACTGCACACAGTATTCTAGGTGAGGTCTCACCAGTGCCTTGTATAACGGGACTAAAACCTCCTTATCCCTACTGGAAATGCCTCTCCTGATGCATCCCAAAACCGCATTAGCTTTTTTCACAGCCATATCACACTGGCAGCTCATAGTCATCCTATGATCAACCAATACTCCAAGGTCCTTCTCCTCTTCCGTTACTTCTAATTGATGCGTCCCCAACTTATAACTAAAATTCTTGTTATTAATCCCTAAATGCATAATCTTACACTTCTCACTATTAAATTTCATCCTATTACCATTACTCCAGTTTACAAGGTCATCCAGATCCTCCTGTATAATATCCCGATCCTTCTCTGAATTGGCAATACCTCCCAGCTTTGTATCATCTGTAAACTTTATTAGCACACTCCCACTTTTTGTGCCAAGGTCAGTAATAAAAAGATTGGTCCCAAAACCGATCCCTGAGGAACTCCACTGGTAACCTCCCTCCAACCTGACAGTTCGCCTTTCAGTAGGACCCGTTGCAGTCTCCCCTTTAACCAATTCCTTATCCACCTTATGATGTTCATATTGATCCCCATCTTCTCCAATTTAACTAATAATTCCCCATGTGGCACACTATCAAACGCCTTACTGAAATCTAGGTAAATTAGATCCACTGCGTTTCCTTTTTTGAAAAAGTAACAGATTATTTAGATAAAGGAGATCAGGTTGGTTTGGCACGATCTACCTTTTGTAAAACCATGTTGTATTTTGTCCCATTTACCATTGACTTCAATGTCCTTAACTAATTTCTCCTTCAAAATTTTTTCCAGGACCTTGCATACTACAGATGTCAAACTAACCGGCCTGTAGTTACCCGGATCACTTTTTTTCCTTTCTTAAAAATAGGAACTATATTAGCAATTCTCCAATCATTCGGTACTATTCCTGAGTTTACAGATTCATTAAAAATTCTTGCTGATGGGCTTGCAATTTCAGGTGCCAATTCCTTTAATATTCTTGGATGAAGATTATCTAGGCCCCCCGATTTAGTCCCATTAAGCTGTTTCAGTTTCGCTTCTACCTCAGATATGGTAATATCTACCTCCATATCCTCATTCCCATTTGTCATGCTACCATTATCCCTAAGATCCTCTTTAGCCTTATTAAAGGCTGAGGCAAAGTATTTGTTTAGATATTGGGCCATGCCTAGATTATCTTTAACCTCCACTCCATCCTCAGTGTTTAGCGGCCCCACTTTTTCCTTTCTTAGTTTTCTTCTTATTTATATGGCTATAGAACCTTTTACTATTGGTTTTAATTCCCTTTGCAAAGTCCAACTCTACTCGACTTTTAGCCCGTCTCACTTTATCCCTACATGTTCTGATCTCAATAAGGTAGCTTTCCTTGCTGATCCCTCCCATCTTCCACTCCCTGTATGCTTTCTGCTTCTTCTTAATCACCTTTCTAAGATGCTTGCTCATCCAGCTTGGTCTACAACTCCTGCCTATGAATTTTTTCCCCTTTCTTCGGACACAGGCTTCCGATAGCTTCTGCAGCTTTGATTTAAAGTAATCCAAGGCCTCCTCTACCTTTATATCCATAAATTCTTCAGTCCAATCCACTTCCCTAACTAATTTCCTTAATTTTTTGAAAGTCAGCCCTTTTGAAATCAAAAACTCTAGTTGCAGATTTATTTTTGTTAATCCTTCCGTTCAGTTTGAACTGAATTAGCTCATGATCACTTGAGCCAAGATTATCCCCTACAACCATTTCTTCTATGGGGCCCTCGCTACTCACCAAAATTAAATCTAAAATGGCATCCCCTCTAGTCGGTTCAGCAACTACTTGATGAAGGAATCCATCAGCTATCGCATCTAGGAAAATCTGAGCCCTATTATTATTACTAGCACTGGTCCTCCAGTCTATATCTGGGAAGTTAAAGTCTCCCATGATCATGCAGTTTCCATTATTATGTACTTTATTAAAAACATTAAAAAGGGCTCTATCCATATCCAAATTAGATCCCGGAGGTCTATAGCACACCCCAAGCACTATCGTAGGAGAGGCTCTACTAGTTATCTTCCCCAATGTAATTTTTGCCCAGACGGACTCTGTCTTATCCATTGCATTTCTTCTTATTTCTTTACATTCTACCTCATCATTGATATACAATGCTACTCCACCCCCTTTACCTTTGTTTCTGTCTTTCCTAAACAGCGCATACCCTTCAATACCTGTAGTCCAGTCATGACTACTATTCCACCATGTTTCTGTTATCCCTATAATATCTGGTTTCACTTCCTGCACCAGTAGCTCTAGTTCCTCCATTTTGTTACCTAGGCTCCTTGCATTGGTGTACAAACATCTTAATTTTTGCTGTTTGGCCTCGCTCACATTTTGTACCCTATTAGGCACAGTCATTCTACAGCCAGTATAACCTATTAGACTAGTATCCACACCGCCCTCGCTCCTTATATACATTCTCCTACCCACGACTGTATCCTTTCTTACTTCGTCTTCTTCCCTCTCAATGCTAAAATCTGGCGTGGAGATTACCTGGACATCTCCCAACCATCTCCCCCAAATTCCTAGTTTAAAGCTCTCTTTATCAGTTGTGCCAGCCACCATCCTAGAAGTCTATTTCCTTCCCTACTCAGATCAAGTCCATCCTGAGAGAACTGCCCTCTGTCCATGAATGCCTCCCAGTGGCCATACATCCCAAAGCCCTCCTTATAGCACCACTGCCTAAGCCATCTGTTGACAGTCGTCATCTTGTCACACCTTTGTTGCCCTTCTCTAGGAGGTCTTGTCAAGAGGTCTCACTACTTTATAGTCTTATGAAAACAGCCCATTTTGACCTATGAAGCCTTGTGCCTTAACTAGCTAGAGGCATTGTACTTAAAATTAGGCAACATTATATATAAATTTATATAATTATAACAAACATACACATTTTATATGAAACAATTTTTAAATGTATTGACGTGAAAAGCACCCATCTATGGAGATCTAGCAAAAGGACTATGCAGCACTTATGTCCTCAAAATAGAATACACATTAAATCAATATTGATGAATATCTATTATAAAGGGGGCTCATTTCTACCTGCCACCACACATGTGTAATTCCTATTGATTTCAGTATGCGTGTATCTGAGGGCAGGATTCGCCCCATGAAACAAATTAGAGGAACTCTTCCAGACCTTGGTCAAACTGAAGCTCAGTGGGAGTTTTGCCCTTGAGTTGGTCTGGCCTTGCTATATTTTGCAGTATCACAGTCCTGTAACGTTTAAGATGGGCTGTGGGAAAAGCTGCACATATCAGTCAGGCTGCTCAAGAGGGTAATTTAATTAAACGGAACTTAAATGTTCATTTTTATCAATACACAAAGCTCCTGTCTGACACACACAAAGAAAACACATAAAGCCGAAAATATTTAGAGTAGGCTTAACATGAGACAGAGAACCAGCATCCAATGAGCAGATGTGGAAAGTTTATGGTATTCTTGATCTGAGTGTGTTGGCTTAATATTTCTTATGTGTATTGTGATGGGACAAGGCCAGATGGCTATAGAAAAGTAGTCTTATTGGGATCCGGGAAGTGGGAGGGCGAAGCCCGTCCACTGCTAAAGGATCCCCCCCAGCCTAAAAGGGGGATCCACAGGACATAGATGCCCAAAAAATTCCAGGGGACAACTAATAAAATAGCAGAGATAGGAGTGCGGTCAAAGGGTCAAACGAAGGGAACCGGACGGGGACACCGAGCAGAGAACCCCGGACAGCGCCCACTGCTCCTCAAAGGCGTCAAGGGAGTCAGAGGACGCCGCCCAGAGGAACTCTGCCCGGATACGTGAACGGACCGAGGATCAGAAATAGGCCCCACAGTCACAGGAGACTCCATCGACCAACCTCCTCACTCTGGTTTTGTAGATAGCCATTTTAGCTAGGGCCAGGAGGAGGCTGACCAGGAGATCCCGTGACTTTGTGGGGCCACGGATAGGGAGTGCATAAATGAGAAGGTGAGGGGAGAAGTGCAACCAAAAACGTAATAAAATATTGGTGAGGAGCCGGAATAGGGGCTGCAGCCTGGCACACTCCAGGTAGACATGTGCCAGGGTATCCCTCACGCCGCAAAAGGGGCAGGTGTCTGGGATTGTGGTGAACCACGCCAAGTACACGCCCGTGCTCACGGCTCCGTGAAGGAGCCGCCAACTGACATCCCCGGCGGGCCTTGGGACTAAGGTGGAATATAGGCTGGCCCACCAGGGCTCCTCATCCTCCGAAGGTGGCAGGAGGTCCCGCCATTTTGTATCGGGGCAGGACACGAGGGTGTGGGCGTGAAGGGTGTGGAGCACGAGCGTGTAGAGATGTTTTCTTGGCGCGGTTTGAAAGCAGACCGGCTGCATCTCGTGCAGCCGGCTTCTAGTGAAGGGATCGGTTGGGTCCACGGGACAGTGGTCCAATTAAAAGGTCTGGCGGGCCTGGGGTAGTGGGTGGGCGGGGCGTGCCCTCGTGCAGGACCCGGTCGAGATAAACCCGAGCAGCGGGTGGCAAAGCGGCCTTCACCTCCTGAAGTATGCGCCGGGGAGTACAAGGTCCGGAAAGCCCCATGCGCTGAGCGAAGGTTAGGGGATCCAGCCAGTCTCCCCGGTCATAGTCCAGGAGGTCTCCGACTCTTGTGATCTCTGCCAGGACCAAACTCTGACACACCGAGCGGGACTCCGCCACCTGCAAATGGAGCTGGGGGTTGTGTAGCAGGGGCTCCGCGAGGAGATCTGCCCCCTCAGTGGCCGCCATGGACCTGGTCGTTGTAAAGAGTTTCCAGGTCCGGAGGAGGTCCTGGTAGAAGACCGGCAGCCCGGAGAGGTCTCGCGGAAGACCTCTCGGATGGAGATAAAGGAGCTGCCGGTCGTATCGGAGCCCTCGGAAGCGGCGCAGGAAGGCGTGTGCCAGTATGCTCCACGCCGGACTACCTGCACCATAAAGGAGCCTCTGCAGGGTCTGGAGACGAAAGACATGGACCTGAGTAAGCAGACATTTTAGGCCCTACCCTCCCTCCTCCAGAGGTAGATGGAGAACCCCTGCAGGGACCCAGTGCAGTCCTGACCAAAAGAACTCCAGAATCGATGTCCGGAGGTTGGTCAGGAAAGCCGGGGCTGGGACCAGGGTGTTGAGCCGGTACCAGAGCATGGACAGGACTAGTTGATTAAGCACTAACGCTCTCCCTCGAAGGGAGAGGCACCGGAGTAGTCCTGTCCATTTCTGGAGCCGCTCTTTCACCCCACCCTCTAAATTCTGCCAGTTCTCCGGCGGAGAGGGATGCGTGGCAGAAAGGTAAATGCCCAGATAGAGCAGTGGACCCGTGCTCCACCGGATGGCCTGAAGCGCGGGTGGGAGGGAGCTCGCCTGCCGCCAGTCCCCTACCACCAAGCCAGAGCTCTTGACCCAGTTGACCCACGCAGAGGAAGCTACTGAATAGATGGCCTGGCAAGCCTCCACCCGCACCAAGTCGCCCGGGTCCTGGACCACGAGGAGCACGTCATCAGCGTACGCCGACAGGACCAGCCGCAGCTCCGGCTCCCGCAGCACCAACCCTGTCAACCTTCTTCAGAGGAGACAGAGGAAGGGCTCGATCGCCAGAGCGTACAGCTGGCCTGAGAGGGGGCACCCCTGCCGTACTTCTCGCCCGAAGCTGACCGGTTCGGTCAGGGTCCAGTTGAGCCTTACCAGACACTCTGCGGAAGCGTACAGCACCCGGAGAAAATTCACAAACCTGGGTCCGAATCCAAATGCCTGCAGAGTGCTCAGGAGATACCCGTGATCCACCCTGTCAAACGCCTTATCCTGATCCAAGGACAGGAGGGCGAACGACAGACCATCCCTACACCCAAGTTCCAATAGGTCCCAGACCAGATATAGGTTGTCGAAGATGTTGCGGCCCAGGACGGTGTAGGTCTGGTCTGGGTGGACCACGTCCGCCAGCACGGACCCTAGCCGTAGGGAGATGGCTTTTGCCACGATTTTGTAGTCCGTGCTGAGGAGCGAGACGGGATGCCAATTTCGTAAATCGCAGAGGTCCCCCTTCTTCGGCAATAAGGCGAGCACGGCTCGCCTGCATGAAAGAGGGAGGACCCCGCTCTGCAAAGACTCGGCCCAGACGGTGACTAGGTCTGGGCCCAGGACGTCCCAGAACACGCGGTAGAACTCCACGGTCAGCCCGTCCATGCCCGGAGATTTATTGGTGGGCATGCGACGGATGGCTTCCGAGAACTCGGCCAGAGTGAGAGGCAGCTCTAGCTGGTCTCGGTCGCCCACGCTGACCGTCAGGAGCTCCTCCCAAAGCACTCTGCAAGCGTTAGGATCGGTCGGATCCGGGGAGAAAAGGCTTGCGTAGAAGGCTCTCGCCCTCTCGCACATCTCCACCGGATCCGTGAGGGGGGTGCCATCTTCTGCCAGTAGGCAGATGATATGTTTCTTAGCCCCCCTCTTTTTCTCCAGGGCATAGAAGAAGCGGGAGCTGCAATCCATCTCCCGAAGGAGATGGATGCGGGATCGAACAAAGGCACCCCGGGCCCGATGGTCCTCGAGGGTCCAGAGCTCCTCCCGCTTCTCCCGGCACGCTCCGCAGAGGGGTGGATCCTCAGGGCTGGCGGCCAGACGCCTCTCCAGCTCTAAGACCTCCTGTTCCAACTGCTCTATCGCCGCATCCCTCCGTCGGCTGGCGCCCCGGGTGTAGTCACGGCAGAAGAGCCGGGCGCTCACCTTCCCTAAGTCCCACCACCGCCGCGCCGAGGGAAAGGCACGCCGCTGCCCTCGCCAGGCCAGCCAGAACTCCCGGAAGGACGCCACGAAGCCCGCATCCTCCAGCAAGCTGTTGTTAAAATGCCAATAGGCCGGCCCTGGCCTCTCCGCGCAGAGGGAGGCTGTCACGGTGGCTATATGATGGTCAGAAAATGGGGCCGGCCGGAAGCTGGAGGAGTGGGCTCGTGAAAGATGAAAGCGTGATAAATAAATGCGGTCCAACCGGGAGTGGCGCAACCGATGGGCCTCCACCCGGACAAAGGTGAACGTGGAAGTGTCATCTGGGTGGTGGTCGCGCCAGACGTCCACCAGGGAGTGGTGTTCGACTATCTCCTGGAGGACGGCGACGGCGGCCGGGCTCTGCTCGGTCCCCGAGCGGTCCCGCTCCTCAAGGGTGATGTTAAAGTCCCCTCCCAGGACCAGGCACTCCTGAGGATCCAAGGTGCCGAGGAAGGCGGATGCCTGCTGATAGAATTGCAGCCGCTCCGGGCTCGCTGCTGGGGCATAGATGTTGACGAGGTTGACTATGAGCCCCTCCAGGCGGACCCGGAGGTGCAGCAGGCGACCCGGCACAACCTCGGCGACCCCCAGCACCTTGGGCCGTAGGTCGGGGGAGAACAGGGTCGCCACTCCAGCCGTACGAACTGTGAGGTGGCTAAAGTAGACCCTGTCCCCCCAATCCAGCCGCCAGCTGTCTTCGGCAGTCGGATCCGTATGCGCCTCCTGCAGGAAAACCACAGAGTACCTCCCCTCTCGAAGGAAGGAGAGCACCTGGGACCTGCGGAGACCCATCCTACGGCCACGAGTGTTCAATGTTGCGATGGTAAAGGGTGCCATGAGGAGGGCTGAGGGGGATCCTCGCCGGCAGGGATGCTCGTGGCTCCCGACGGGCCGCGCAGCAGTCCGTGACCCACCCCGTAGGTGAGTAAGGAGTCACGGAAGTGGCGGACCCGCTGGTAGGCCGCGGCGCCCTGCCTCCCGGTCCTTTTCCCCTCCCCCATGAGGGCCCTTGCGGCCCGGAGGATTTGATTAAAGTCCCCCCATCGCTGGAGGGCAAGCTGGACTTTGTTGCGGGAGCCACGGACGTCTTCTAGGAACTCCCGCAACTCCTCTCGCAGCACATGGGGGGCTGGGGTTATGGTCTGGTTACTCCCCGACGGGGCCCTTGGTACAGCCCCGTGGCCCAGCGAGACGGGCAGACAGGGTGCGGACCCCCGACGGGGCTCCTGATGGGTTGACCTGAATGCTGGGGCGATAGGGGGCGGCGGAGGGAGGATAGCAGCCCCTGGTGGGTCGGGACAGGTAAACACAAAGGCCACTCCCTGGGAGTCATGTGTTGGAAAGGGGAAGGAGACAGTCCCAGGGGTGGCAATAATATCTCGGGAGGTGGGCGGGACAAGGGCAGGGGCAGGGGTAGAGTTGAGAGTCTGGGTTGGGAGAGGGCTCTCACTGATGCCGGGCGCAAGCTCTCTGGTGGATTTGGCAGCCACGGCATCAGGAGGTGGACTTTCTTCTGTAGGGTCCTCTCCCGGAAAGGAGGTCGAATGCTCCTCACCAGCGAGGGATGCCCCTGGTGGCTCAGGTTCCAGCTGCGTGGCACTGGCCGTCGCCTCAACTGGCTCGGCGGCTCTCAACGGGGTGCCCTCTGCAGCCGGGTTGATGGAGGAGTCCAGGGGCTCCTCGGAGGTGGGAGCAGAAGCAACAGTTAGGGGGAGGGAACATGGGGAAAGGGGGGGTGGAGTGAAGTCACCCAGATCGAGGCCCGCTGGCATAGGATCATCCTCCCCCTGGGTGACCGGGGTCAGACCCAGGGCCTCGATCTCCTCATATATAGATGGGAAATTGTTTTCCGCTACCCCGGGATTCTCCCCGCCAGCACCTGACGCGACGGTTACTTCGGAGCACACTGGGGTTTCAGATGGTGCCTCGGGGGTCTTGGAGCGGAGGGACTCCCGTGGAGGGGAGATACTGCCTCCCAGTGCTGCCACGTCTTCCCCAGCCGGCTCTAGTGGATGGAACACACCCGTGGGTAGAGCGGAAGGCTCGGCATCAGTGCCCCCCTTCCTGGTCTTCCGGGGGACCTCCACGTCAGATGGGAGGAGCGCAGCTCGAGCCTTCCGCTTGCCCTGCTTCCCCTGGACTAGGGCCCAGCCCTCCATGGCATCATCCAGGGGCTGGCTAGCAGGGGTTGTGTCAGGGGGCAGAGGCGATGGCTCAGGGACTCGAGGGGGTAACGGTGGGGCAGCACAAGGGAGGGAAGATTCCCCTTGGGGTGGGCCCTCTCCCATGCTTGGCGGTGTCCCTGCCGCACCCTCCTCCACAGGCCCCGCCAGATTGCGAACAGCGGGGGCGGGGTTCTCCCGCTCGTCTGGGCATAGTGGGGGAGGTGCCCCTTGGGCCTGCGCGGGAGCAATGGTGGACTGGGAAGGAGGAGGGGCGGTTTCGGGCGCCGGGCAGCCAGGGGCGTCGGCGATGACGGGGCCGGTGCCCTGCCGGGGCTCAGGGGTCCTGGATGCCCCTCCTTCCCGGGCCAGGGGGCCGTCCCTCCGGACGTGCCCCATCGCCCGGCAGAGGTAGCACCGGGCCTCCCCTGTAGAATAATGCACCCGTTAATGGGCCCCCTGGTAGGGGACTAGGAAGGACCCCTCCAGTGCCTCTCCGTCGCGCGCCGCCGGCAGCAGTTGAAGCTGCACTTGCCGGCGGAAGGAGAGGACGTGACGGAGGGCGGGGTCTTTGCAGCCCAATGAGAGAGGGCTGATGACAGAGATGGTCTTTCCCAAAGTAGAAAGGGCGGGTAACAGGGCGGCATTGGGGAGAAAGGGAGGGACGGAGGTCAGGACCAGGCGGATGCCCAGGTCCTCTAGCGGCTCTAAGGGGACGAACACGCCCCCCACCGCCAGGCCCTTCTCCACCGCCTCCTGGGCGGCGGCCTCTGATGCTAAGAAGAAGACGACCTTGCCATACGTTTTGGAGGCCGCCACAATGGCCGTGGGCCCCACCACCCTCGCCAATGCCCGCACATAGGTCTCCACGTGGGGTGAGGCGGGCACCAGGAGGCAACGGACGCTGTGCTTCCTGGTCATGGTGGGAAAGAGGCCCCGGCCGCTATAGATGGTAGCGGAGGCGGTGGGCTGGAGAAATGATGTAGCGGCAGGCGGGGGGGCTGCCGCCACCTGGGCATATGCTCTGGGGGCCGGGGGAGGGACACCTGCAGAGCTGGTGGAGGGAACAGCGGGGAGGGGCGCCCCAGCTGGAGATGGGGCCGGGGCATTGGGGGCAGCCCCTGCCATGGAGGGCCTGGTCTTTTTAGCGGGGCCCTTCCCCTTCTTCTTCCCCTGGCCCTTCCCGCCAGCTGGGGGGACTCCCCCCAAATCTGAGGGGGTGATAGACGTGGCAGCAGTGGAGGTCACCCTGGTGCCCGTCGCTGCTGGTGCCCCAGCGGGGGCGATGGCAGATGGTTTGGCAGCGGAGGTAGAAGCTTGGGGGGGGTGACAGAGGGGCAGGCGGGGGAGGGGGAGCTCGGGCTACTGGAGAGGTTTCACCCGTCTCATCCCCCGCCATCATGAGCAAGGAGGAAAGGGGGGACACCAAAAGGAGGAGGGGAAAGGGGAAACAGGTCGACCACTCCTCCCCTCTAGGCTGCAGGCAGGGGAGGAGGGCGCCAAAAGGGGTGGGCTGGACAGGGGGCAATCGGGTTGGGGTCAGTCACTGACACAAGGTGGAATTCCGGCTCCTCTTGATGCACTAGGGGAGGAGGGGATACATCAACATTGGGGGTGCAGTGAAGAGGGTTGTAACCGAAATGGGGAATTGCACAAGCGCATGGGAGGGGGCATGGGCACACGGAGCGAGGGGCTAAGTGGTCTGGAGGTAGAACAGGGAAACCAAGGCGCTAGCTTCAGAGGCTGGGGCGGGGCAAACAAACAAAGGCTGCAGAAGGAAATGGGCGGGGCAGGCAAACAAACTGAAGCTAGTAAGGGGGTCTGGGACAAAAGGGAGGGCAAAGCTACAAGTGGCAAATGGGGCAGGTAGTAAAGGGGAAAGCTGGGGGATAGGCAGTCCAGGGGGGCACATGTGCCCATGTGCACTTGCACAAGTCTTTTAACTGGCTGCTGCTTCTGGCCCAAAGGGTGGAAATAGGGCATGGCAAGCCAAGCAAGCAGCTGAGTCCAGAGGCAGGAGCTGAGGCAGATGGTATACAGCCAGTGGGGGTGGTGGAGGGGGCAGCGGTGGTGGTAAATAGTGGTGGGGGTTGGGGAGGACATACAGATGGATCGGGGGGCAGCTCCACGCCACACCCCGTGTCCCTACAAACACAGTCAAAACCCCCACCACAAGTGCACAGTTTGAGAATTACTCAGTCTTAGGGCCCCCTCCACGGTGGTCTGCAAAGTCTCTAGGTGCTCCCCCACTAGCAGATGGTCCTCTTCTCCTCCTCCTCAGGGCTTCAGCAGCTTCAGGCGACAGACTCCACAGCAGCAGCAGCTCCAGGAACTCCAGGTGGTGATCCAGGCAGGCAGAAAGGACCCCTCTCAGGTGGTGGTGATGGTGGTGTCCACAACAGCAGTGGTTGGGGTCCCTCACTCCTCCTCTCTGGGGAGTGGGCTAGCAGCCCCCCCCCCGGGCTGCAGTTGGAGCAGTAGCAGTACCGGAGAGTGGGGGGGTCCAGTAACCAGATAGCAGAGAACGGTGGGGGTGGTGTCTGGCCCAGCCAGGGAAGCAGCTGGAGCAGCAGGGAGAGCTTAGGGCCTAGCAGCAGCAGGAGTAGCAGCTTCCCACCTCCCTCCAAGCTCGAAGGCTATGGGAGAGCAATGGGAGGGAGAGAGAGATTTGCTCCAGGCTAAACAAATCCCTGGTACCAGGATAAGTGAAATGGCAGCTGCTTCAGGTCAATTAAGACACCTGGGGCCAATTAAGAACTTTCCAGAAGGCAGGGAGAAGGCTAGGTTGATCCGGAAGCCAATCAGGGGCTGGCTGAAACTAGTTCAAAGCCTCCCAGTTAGTCAGGTGGGGGTGCATGTCAGGAGCTGTGGAAGGAAGTTGCGCTGTTGGAGAGGCCGAGTAGTACACACCATATCAGGTACAAGGAAGGAGGCCCTGAGGCAAGGGTGAAGTGGAGCTTGAGGAAGTGAGGGCTGCTGTGAGGGAAGTAGCCTAGGGAATTGTACATGTCATGTTTCTAAAAGGTCAGCTATCATAGCTGATACTATTAGGGTCCCTGGGCTGGAGCCTGGAGTAGAGGGTGGGCCCGGGCTCCCCCCCCCACACCTCTGCCCCCTGTTTAATCACTGAGACTGGGAGACAACAGAGACTATGCAAGGAAGGATAACTTCTCCTCACTTCCCTCACTGGCTTATGATAAAAATGGCTCAGTAGACTGTGATCCTTGTCTCTAGAGAGAGAAGGGTTATGTGCAGGGTCACAGTGAGCCTCTGAGGCTATCGAAATCCATCAGGAAATGTGGGACCCATGGAGGCAAGGACAGAGCTTTGTCACAGTATTATGTTTATGATAGGAAAATAGGCACAGCAGAAAATGTGTGATCACAGCAAAATCTTTAACTCCCAGCAATAACACTGGGTAGAAAATACAGTCTAGGATTCTCTCTGTTGCTGATGACATAATACCATGGAATTCAGAGAAAAGTTCACCTGAGAGTAGAATCTAAGAGTCTGTAATTTTAAAACCCAGAAATAGCTTCTAATTATAGCGGGTGAAGGAAGAGTTGTGGAACAGTCAGACCTAAATATTTTGTCTTATATCATAAGTGCTAGGAAGCTCTGTTCATGTCTTAGACTTTGTCTATACTACCACGGCAAGTTGACCTAAGTTACGCTACTCCAGCTACGTGAACAAAGTAGCTGGAGTCGACATAGCTCAGGTCAACTAACTGCGGCATCTACACCGCGCTGGGTCAATGGGAGACGTTCTCCCATCGACTTACCTTACTCCTCTCATTCCCGGTGGAGTACTGGAGTTGACCAGAGAGTGCTCTGTCATTGATTTAGTGGGTATCTACTATACCCGCTAAATCGAATCCTGATGCATCCATCGCAGCAGCATCGATCCCGCAGTAGTGTAGACATAGCCTTAGAGACACCACAACACCAGGTGCTCTGAAAGGAACATGTCTAAATTGGGCTCCCCTCCTTTCTGGGCTCCAAAAACCCGAGTCACATGTCAGATAAGAATATGGGCTGAGATTTTCCTACATAATTAGTGACTTTGGAGGGGCTTAAAGGAGCCTTGTTTTCAGAGAGTGGGTGATCAGCACGTCCTGAAAATCAGGCTCCTTTATGGTGTCTCAATCTGGACAAAGAATTTAGGAGTCCCAGGTCCCCACCAGCCAACAACAACCTCCAAGTAAACTCTGTGCATCTAAATGCACAGAAAATGCGACTCCCCACCCAGAATCCTAGATGTCACCAGGGTACTGCTCTTGTTTTACCACCACCAGATAGAGGAATTATATAGATTATACAGATAAAGCCAGCAAGCATCCTCTAACCTGATCTCCTGCATAACACAGGCCATACGACTACCCTGAATTAATTTCTGTTTACACTAAGGATCTTTTAGATTAGAAAAATATCCAATGATGGAGAATCCGCCAGAGCCGGTAAATTGTTCCAAAGGTTAATTACCCTCACTTAAAGATGTGCACCTTATTTCTAGTCTGAATTTGTTTAGCTTCAACTTCCAGCCACTGGATCGTGTTATACCTTTGTCTGATACACTGAAGAGCCATTTATCATCAAATTTTTGTTCTCCATGTGTTACTTAGACTCAAGGAACTCAATCTGTTTATTTCAACAAAGAGGAGATTAAGAGGTGACTTGATCAGTTTCTATCACTCTATGCCATGATTCCCAATCCTTTAATCATTCTTGGGGCTCTTCTCTGAACCGTCTCCAATTTATCAACATCCTTCTTGAACTGTGGACACTAGAACTGGACACAATATTCCATATATATATAAAATTGACAAGCCAGTAGAGGTAAGTTTTGCTTAAACCACATTCAATATTTCCAGCATGTTCAGGATGAAAGGAACTGATGCTCTCTCCAGACTTAGAGGAGGATTTTATATGTGAATCTTCAGCAGCAGATTAGGAAAGAAGTCAGTCCTGGTTGTGACTGTTTCAGAATTCATAAGACCACCACTCAGGGAATCCAAGCCGAAAACTCGGCTTCACTCCAACTTAGGGTGACCAGAAGTCCTGATTTTATAGCGACAGTCCCGATATTTGGGGCTTTGTCTTATATAGGCTTCTATTACCCCCCACCTCCTGTCCCGATTTTTCACACTTGTTGTCTGGTCACCCTGCTCCAACTGGTGGCGGATAAGAGATTTTTGTACCTGAAGTCCGCTCTGATGTGAGAGCGGAATGAAGGAGCAAAAAGGGAGAGGAGAGGCAGGGGATGGAGAGATGAGGGAACCGGTCCAATTCTTGAAACAGAGCAAAAACCAGATCGTCATTTAAAAAACGCAAACAAGGAAAATGACTGTAGTTGTTTCCCATGCTGTAGCTCATGGGAAGAGCTGGTTGGCAGCCCTCAGTCAAGCGAGTTTGCTGCTCTTTTGTTACTTAGCTTTGCTTCTTAGGAGTCTTGCATCTAGCAGCAGCTGAGCATCCAGCAACAGTGGCCAACGGCACCTTTTACCATACATGCCTGGCCAAAAGGCTACCACCTTTCCTTTTTTATGTGGGTCTTCCCAGAAAGACACAGGCTTTTGCAATCTCCATGCTGCACACAATGATGTACTCTACAAGAGAGGACATCACGAGACCATTCCAAAAGATTGGCTGGCACAGAATGCGACTGACAGCTTGTTAAGCATGACATTCCGCCCACGTGGAAGACAAGCAGAGTGGCTGAAGTGCACAGGCCCCTTTACACAGCAGTGATTTGATTCTATAATTCACTTGGATTGCCACACAACATGGCGAAGTTTCCAAGTCATTCTTCAATACCCCAAGAAAATAATAAGAACAAGTGGCAAGGCATACAGCACACACCCAGAAATGGCTTCTGAAGTTTCAACAGCTGTTCAGAATTCATGTTTTGCACTAACCTACTTCGTTATTCTCAAAGGCCTAGAACTGAAGCTATCGAGATCTGCATTAAAATTTTAAGTGTTTGAGTAGGTCCAAATTTCTTTCAAAGACTGGAACATGGCAGGAACCCTTTCTGAACAACAGGTCATCTGAAAAAAAAAAAATAGGCCAGCAACATGAATTGACAGCCTGCCTTTCTATTAATCAATTACAAATGCAAAAGGCTCCCTTTTCTTTCACTGAAAAACGCATGCTGCATATTCCAGTTCTATTTTGCATATATTAGTTTGGTATAAATTATGGAGGTTTCAATTTAATCTTTATACTTCTAGCTAATTTTAATGCTCTCCCCAGCAAACCTGGACTCTTTGAACAAGGCACATACCAGAGAGTGTTAGAACCCCTCTCCTGTGCTTGATTTAGGAGAAACTAAATCTACTAACAAAAAGTCTCTTGTTCCAGCCTTAACAAGCCAAGGTCTCTGTAGTTTGAGAACCACAATCAGCACCATGGTCAGTGACTACTGCTCTTCATTTCTCCCTCTAATGCTCACTCAGATCTGCGATTTGAAGACACTCACAGAACAGATGACCTATTAGCTCCACTAAATTACTTTCTTTTTTGGGGCATTTACTTCTGGGGAAAGGTGTGGTCAAAAGGTTTATCATGGTCCCAGCCTGCAAACACATAAGCTACTGAATTTTCCGGGACCACTCACATGAGTAGAGCAAGGGAATAACTGATTTTTTGGTTTGTTGGCCAAAACGAAAAAACTCTTAAAAAATTGTTCATTTCTAACCAAAACCCTAAAAAAAAAAAAAAAAAAACACAAAAAACCCCACAACACCTAGGGAAGGAAAGATTTTTGTTTCAGATTTCTGCTATGTGAATAAAACATCCTGTAAAAACATGATTATGAGAGTTTTGGATTTGCATGCACCATCAGTGTAATGACCTCCTGCATGAGTTACTTGCTTGGTTTGAAACCAATAAATTCCATGCTAAACCTCAGACTTCTACCACTTGTACTAAAAGAGTAACTCCATTAGCTGGCAGCAGTAGTAGGTTTTATTTTCCACATGGCTCAGCCACTCAAGAGGTATAAAACACAGTGTGCGAGCATGCTGCATCCTTTTAACTGCCAAGTTACACTGCAAAATAGAACATTCCAATACACGTGCCAAGACAGTGTTGGCTTGCATCTCTACTCTAGCCAAACTAAGGGAGCAGACATAAGCCTCAGGCAGCCACCTGTACAGATTATTCCTGTCAAGAGCACAATTTAACTGCAGCAGAAGATTAAAGTTCACTGGGCAGGGAGGCACATGCTAAAATACACCTTAAGCCTGGCTGCAGAATGCCAATCTGTGGTTCAATGCATGGAGGACCTAAAGAGTTTGAACCCCTTCTGTGTTTGGTTAGCAGCAGTTTCACTCTGCAGTTCCCCTCCTGCCTGTGGGCTTTCAGGCTGTGACCTAAAACCGAGGTTTGGCCCATGGTCTTGATTTAATGTTTGTATAAACAAAAATAAAACATGTCAGGCAAATCTTAAAGAATTCATGAGAGGGTCACAAACAAACAAATTGTGTTACAAATAAAGCCCAAAAGTGAGATTTCAAAACACAGGCTCAATGGGAGCTCCGCCTGGCCTAGCCAATCACAGAAACTGTCATACAAGACGTGATGTATGGAGCATTTATTTTTATGGGCCTTTAAAGAAGAGATTTATACTCTTGGCACTTATATAACAGCCAAAGATGGAGAGCTGCAAATTCAAAAATCAGGCCCTGCAGGTCAGCCAGTTCTGCTCAAAGACCTTATTTTCCATTCTCAAAACAGAAAGGTACCGCACAGTATAAGCTCCTTCCTTTATGGAAATCATCATGTTCCTATTACACCTCTGATGTTTAGGGCAGTGACAAAGCTCCTTCACTCCTGTCTGTTTCTGGCAAGTCTTTCAATGGTTCCCCAGCTGTGCCCCAGGTTTTCCAGCTAGGCTTCCATAGCTCTTCACCAGGTTGTTTTCAAGCAGCCTTGGTTTTGCTTGCCTTGAGGTGTCCATCCTATTGCTACTCTGGTGATGGAATCAGTTTCCATCTGAAGCACATGACGGATCCATCTCTCAACACCTCCTGGCTACGATGGTGCTCAGATCCTCTTGGCTGCTCTGTGTCCATAGATCTTGATTTGAGATTGTTCTGGGCCAAAAGATAGGGATGATTTTTCTGAGGCAGGTTATATGGAATGAAGACAGTTTGGACATGTCCTACTTTCTTATTCCCCAGCATTCTACACTATAAAATACGGTTGAAAGTACGCAGCTCTGATAAATCTTAAGTTTGGTTTTGGTGATGTATTTTGATGATTTCCAGAATGTATTTAAGCTCCTGAAGGTTTTCCTGGTTTTATTGTTTTTGTTCTGGATGTCCTGGCTTGTTCCATTATCCTGGCTGATGGTGCTACCCATGTATGTGAATGTTTCTACATTGGTGAGAACATAATCCTCTATCAATACTGGTGGTGGTGAGGCAATATTAAAGGTCATGATCTGTCTTACTGCGGTTGATTTTCAGTCCAATTTGCTGGCTGAATGCATTGAGTAGAGTTGTTTTTTCTTGCATATGGTGTTCGGTATGTGATAGAAGAGCGACATCATCTGCAGAGTCCAGGTCTTCAAGGGATGAGAACAGTGTCCATTTAATGCCTCTTAGCATGTCTTCTGTTGTACGCAACATTACCCAGTCGATGGCAATGTTGAAGAGGATTGCAGACATGACATACCCCGGACGTACTCCTGTTTTGACTTCAAAACTGAGCTCACTGTGATCAACACTGCATGTAAAGTTGAAATAGAAGCTTTTGACGATGTTGATTACACCGAAAGGAATTCCATATGCCCTCAGACTGTGCCATAGGCTGGTCCTGTGAATGCTATCAAAAGCCTTCTCAAAGTCTATGAAATTTATGTAGAGTTGCCGTTGGCATTCTAAGCACTGTTCTATTATGTTTCATAGAGTGAAGATCAGGTCTGTGCATCCACACCCTTTCCGAAAACCAGCTTGCTCTTTTCCGAGAATGCTATCAACTGCCTCTGATATACGCTGAACTATGATCTTACAGAATACTTTGCTTGCCACAGAGAAAAGTGTGATACCGCGCCAGTTATTACAATCACTGAGAGTTCCTTTCTTTGGTATCTTCCCTGTATCCCCATTGGTCCACTCATCTGTCACTTTTTCCCTTTCCCAGATTGATGTAAATAGAGGGGCCAGGAGAGATGCTGCTAATTTAGGATTTACCTTGAACAATTCTGCATTCAAGTTACCCTTGCCAGGAGCTTTCCCATTTTTTAAGGATTTGATGACTGCAATGATCTCTTCCTTAGTTGGGGTGTCTGTGTTGATATCAAGATGATCTTCTGCCTCCTGGATGTTTACTTCCTCTTAAGGTGGCTCCCTGTTCAGCAATTCTTTGAAATGTCCTGTCTAGCACATTTCTTGTTCTTTTTCAGTTGTTAGTACGTGTCCTAGTTTGTTCCTGATGAGAGTGTTTGTTGGTGTCTGCCATTTACCACTGCATCATTTTGTGTCCTCCGGTGTCCATGCCTTGTCACAGCGGACAGCTTGTGTGCTCTAACAATCCCCAGAGTCTGTGTCAGCAGGGGCTTTTTGCTCCTGGTAGGTTCAGCCATGATGGATTGGTCTTTGGGGGGAGGGGCCAGACAAAACAGACACCCTAGTCCTCCAGGTTGGGGTTTAGGCACAGGGCTAACAACTCTGTCCCGTAAAAAACAAAATATGTTACGGAAACAGCAACAGAGAATTTATGGGAATGGAACACCTTTATTGTGTTATTTAGACCAGAGAGGCCATTCTTCAGACGATGCACAGTCAACCTGCGAAACTCACTACCAAAGGATGTTGTGAAGGCCAGGACTGTAACAGGGGTCAAAAAAGAACCAGAGGGGTAAGTTTGCCCTTTTTCCTTCTCCTCAGTACTCACAGCTTGCAAACAACAAACTCCAGTCTCTTAGGCTTGTGGACAGAGAGACAATATGAATACATGTCGCAAATACCTGGCTTCGGGAACAGAACCCTCAGCCTTTGGCTTCTTGTTCCACGAGATACAGTCTACCTGAATTACCCTCACACTAAAGCTTGCTATGCTGCCTCTTGGGGCTAACCTGTAAAAACACTGGACCAGGTCTCATTCCATTCACCAGAGGGCAATAGTCTCTCACACACACACACACACACACACACACACACACACACACACACGCAGCACCTTACAGCTGGCTCCCAGCAAATTATTTGCAATGTCACAGTAAGTCATAGCCTCACAGATCAGAGTGAACCACACTCACAGTCACCCCGCAACTCTGACTACAGCTTCAGAGCAAGGACAAGGAGAAGCACTGACTGCCTCGATCACTATGCTACTAAAAGCTGGATCTGGAGCCTGCTATTGGGCAGCACAATAGAAACAGGGCTAACAAACAGCAGCATTCTTTGTTTGTATTGTGCCTTGCATCCCAATGCACTTTATACACACAGCAAGCGCTTCCCCCATCAATGAAATGCTGCCACCTCTGGAACAAAATGTAGCAGCTGTTTAAACTGGATGCAGCAACAGCTATGGGGCAGGACGTAAACCATACAGGTATCCAACTGGATTCACAGGTGGCATTTTGGACAGCTGGAACGCAGCTACCTGGACTGCAGTTTAGTCAGGACACCGGCATCCATGTCCATCCTCCAATTCTTGCAAAGACCACAAGAATTCAGAGAGTATTTTAGCTCTCTTTTAAAAGAGGGCAGTTCAGATACCATAGCAATCTTTAAAACCTGGAAGCAGTGTAATACCGAGTTTGAGGAAAGCAGGCCACTCACACCTGCCACCACTTTGACAAAAAAAGTAGATTTTTAATTTGCATAAAGTTACACAAATCTGCATAATGGCACAAAGAGCTCCAACTTCTCCCCAAACTCTAATTCATTCATTCCATGCCCCTCCAGCCTTCTATCCATCTGTCCCTCAGCCCCTATTAAATTACATGTCTTCCAGCTCCAAACTAACTCATTTAACACTCCCCCCAACTCTCACACCTGTCCCAGTTCAACACCTCCCCAGTCACACCTCTGGCTGCTTCTACAGCTGGGAAATTCCTGCACAGACACTGCCAGGTCTGAGCGGGGCAGCTCCAGGGTCTCTTTACCTTTCTTCTCCCAGGCCTGCAGCGTCAGGGAGAGAGGAAAGGGAGAGGAACCAACCCAGTTTTCATTGGGAGGCAAAGGGGAGAACAGAACAAGCCTAAGCAATTATGTGCCCCCCTCCCCACTTGAACAATTAGGGTCAGCTGCTCCATCTACCCCTTCACCATCCAAACACTCCTCCTGGATATTGAGTGCTCATATGAGGCTGGAGGGGTGGGGCGGGGGTGGGGGTTAACTACCTCCCTTGTTGGAGGAGACGGGGGAGTGGGGAAAGCAGCCAGAGGCAGGATTCCCCATATACTGGTAGGCAGGTCTGAAATCCCAGCATTAGAAGGTCTGCTGCTGTATCAGCAAAAGCACTTCCTGTAGCATCCTGGGTTTCCCTTTGGGGGATAGGAAAAGAGGATGGTTTCCCTATCCAAGTGTGGCCTGGTCGTAGCTTCACTTTTCTCCCCATCTTATCCTTCCCCCTGCCCTCCCAGAAGGAATTTTGATAGCTTCCAGCTTGCATCCTGTGCTATAGCCACTCACATTCATGAGCAATTGATCATCCAGAATAAAAATGTTGAAGGATAAGAAGACCAAGGAAATGTGCTAAACACACCAAGAGGATGAGAGTAATAAAAATTAGGTGTGGCTGAAGTTTTAGCCAGAAAGAAAACCTCACAAGGGTAGGGGAAAGCAGCCAGAAGGGTGGGGAGCACTGGCTCAACTCCCTGCAGGCAGCCCAACAATTAAAACTGCATAATCTGCAAACCCTCAACAGCAATGGAGAAGGAAATATCAAACTCTTGACTTGTAGCTGTACAATACCCAGAGCTTATTTCTCACATTCTGGATGCCCCTGGCCCCCCCAAACTAAGCCACTATTTTATCCCAAAGAATTTCCAAGATCAGGTTCGCAAAACACTGCACCATGCAATCATAAAAAAGTCATTCATGAAACAGGTGTGAAGTATAAATACAAAAACAAAAAAAAATGCAGGTAAAAACCCACCGCAGCAGCATCATATTGTGGGGTCTCAGAATTTACCAGCTGCTGAGCCTAGATTAACTATTTGACTTTCACCTTTTATTTATAGAGCACTGCGCAGATACCAAACTTAGATCCACCTCTGATCTGCAAACATGTGGATATCCATTGATATAAAGCGGATATCCATGAATTTGCAGGGCTCTGCTTATTTAGACAATTTTAGGTTGATAAAATGCTGCCATCTGAAGATATTTCTAGTGGCCTTGTAAGGGGTGGGATCATTTCATCTCAGAATGTTCAGATGTCCATATATTAAGATTTAATCCCCTTGTCAGAAATCCATGTACAGAAGCCAGAAATTAGGCAAGACAACCGAACTGTCTTCTCACAGCTTAGAAGCAGCACCTCCAGACAGGTGGTGAAGGAACAGTGGGCAGAGGTCATGTTGCTATGAGAAACTACCCTGTCCATTATTCTTCCCGTAGGAAGCTTTTTCAATTCAACAAGCTTAACAAGAGCTCTAATACAGTTAATGGTTATTAATGTCCTTTTTTAATGTGAATTGGCAAGGGGAAGGAAGCCGTGTGTGTCTATATTATTGCTGGCCCAATAAATACTGTCAGTATATAACACCCTGTAAGTATTAGAAACATGCTGTAAGCAACTGCCTGCCTCTCACTATTGTCTCACATTGTGACATTGCACTCCCTATGCTTTATGAAAATATGCTGGAATGTGAATATAATGTAACTGGAATATGCTTTATGCAAAAGGTCTCTTGGAAGGTATCCTGTCAAAGTTTATAATCTACTGAGTGTGTTCATCCTATGTGTATTTATGTATCATTCTTGTATTTAAAACTAGAAATATGAAGTTAACTCTGAGGTCCTATTGTAATTATGCAAAGTGTGGGCCATTAATGGTGGTTTAGAATCTTGATGGCACTCATTGGCTGTATATGGTTTATTTACCTGCAAGCCTTCTTGTGGACATGGGGACCAGCCTGTGGGTAATGAAGAATGAGGTCTTACAGTGACATGTGACCATGTCACCTGATTCTGGAATCCATCTTAAACCTGCTGCTTTTTCATTTAGAAGGGCACCCAGATAGACAAAGGATTTCCACCTTGGGCCAAAGCTATAAAAGGGGGCCAGTCATGAAAAATCCCCTAGTTACCACCTGAGCTGGAAAAAGGACTGTAACAAGGGAAAGGATTAGGCCCAGACTAGGAAGGAGTCTAGACTGTGAAAGAAGTTTATCGGAACATCTCTGAGGCTGAGATTTCCTTGTATTCAGTTTCAGCAACCACACAACAAAAACACTAACCCAGGAACCTATCCTTGCAACAAAGCCCGTTGCCAAGTCTGTCCACATATCTATTCAAGGGACACCATCATAGGACCTAATCACATCAGCCACACCATAAGAGGCTCGTTCACTGGCACATCTAACAGTGTGATATATGCCATCATGTGCCAGCAATGCCCCTCTGCCATGTACATTGGCTAAACTGGACAGTCTCTATGCAAAAGAATAAATGGACACAAATCAAACATCAAGAATTACAATATTCAAAAACCAGTCGGAGAACACTTCAACATCCCTGGACACTCAATTACAGACCTAAAAGTCGCAATTATTCAACAAAAAAACTTCGAAAACAGACTCCAGTGATAAACAGCAGAACTGGAATTAATCTGCAAACTGGACACCATTAAATTAGGCTTGAATAAAGACTGGGAGTGGATGAGTCATTACACTAACTACTATTTCCCCATGCTAATTTCACCCCCACTGTTACTCATACTTTCCTGTCAACTGTTTGAAATGGGCCATCCTGATTATCACTACAAAAGTTTTTTCTCCTGCTGATAAATAGATTGGTCTCATTAAAAGTTGGTATGGCAACCCCCATTTTTTCATGTTTTCTGTATATCTATCTTCCTACTGTATTTTCTGCTGCATCCATCTGATGAAGTGGGCTTTAGCCCACGAAAGGTTATGTTCAAATACATTTGTTAGTCTCTAAAGGTGCCACAAGTACTCCTCATTCTTTCTGCTGATACAGACTAACACGGCTACCACTCCAAAACCTTTCTTAAATGTATTAGGCTTAGACTTGCATGTTTTTTTTATTTTGCTTGGTAACTTAATTTGTTCTGTTATTACTTGGAATCACTTAAATCCTACTTTTTATATTTAATAAAATCATTTATTTATTGATAAACCCAGAGTAAGTGATTAATGCCTGGGGGAGCAAGCAGCTGTGCATTTCTCTCTATCAGTGTTATAGATAGCGGACAATTTATGAGTTTATCCTATATAAGCTTTATACAGAGTAAAATGGATTTATTTGGGGTTTGGATCCTGTTGGGTGCTGGTTGTCTGGGTGTTGGAGATAGGAAACCTGCTGAGCAGTTTTGGTTAAAGTCTGCAGGTTGGCGGGGGGGAAGGCTCAGACCCTGGGTCTGTGTTGAGAAGGACTTGTGTGTCTGGTTCAAAAAGACAGGGTTCTGGAGTCCCAAGCTGGCAAGGAAAACGGGCTCAGAGATAGTTTCAGCACGTCAGGTGACAGTCTCAAGGGGGTCTCTTTGACCAAACCCGTCACACACATTACTACTGCAGTCCTCACTCAGACAAAACTATAGTGGGAATTATGTCTGGAGAAGGATTGCAATACGAACAGGGCCCTGCAGTTTTCAAAATCTCCCTTCAGAAAAAAACCCTCCCCAAAAAAATGACCCAAGATTGCACAAGTTTAGCTATTTTTAAGTAGATGTACAAGAGTCAAGCCAGGGGAGGCCAAAACCCGGTTCATAAGGCCGTTACCTAAAAGGCATGAGACAGAGCAGCCAAACGTTTGGTCAGAAAAACAGTTTCTAGAGCCCATCCAGCATGGCTCCCAGTCCTATCTCTCTTGCTCTTGCTCAGCTTTCTTTTCCTGTTCATACAGCCCAGCCCCAAGGATGCGGGAGAGTGCTCCTTGATTGTGCACAGGCTGTTTTAGATGTAAGCTCCAGACTGTTCCTTAAAAGGGGTTGTATACCCCCCTCCTCCAGCCCAGCAGACTGTGCATTCTTTCCTAGGAAAAGAAAGTATTTGGTTGTCAAGACTGAAGATAACCAGGAATGTGGAAGTGAGGGCACAGGGGGGGGGCTCTGGTTAGGAGCACGTTATTCTCCAGGAAAGGGTAAACTTGAAAGCATCTCAGGCAATAAATGAGCTGCAAAGACTGGGCTGGGATTTCTTAATTTTTTTTCTCTCCTTCTTTGTGCTTTACAATCCCTTTCGGAAACTGCTAGGTGCCAAAGAGCTGCAACAAGGATATAAATAATTTAGTTTTGATTAAAAAAATATCTAGAACCACTAGCTTTAGCAAAAGACGAAGTTATTTGGTTTTGCACAAGATTGTACTGATTACACATGATTGAGCTCAGCAGAGGTTCAGTGATCCTAGAAGTATGTCTGGAAATGTGATTATGACTGATTAGATGAGAATATGCACATATTTCAAAGGAATTCTGTTCCATAGTGAACTCCTGTCACAACGGGGCTGAGCACTGCCAATTTTCCTAGACTAATTGCTATTCTGGAAAAGGACATAAAACCAAACATTGGATCAGAGGAGTACAGTTTCTCTTAGTTACAAAAATCAATGCAGATCCTCTTTTGAAATTATGCTCAAGAGTTCCTTTGTCCAAAAACTCCCAATGCAGCAAAATTTCACTTATTATATCCATAGAAATGATTCTCCCATTAGATTAGTGCAAATCCTTCTGGAACATGCGTGCAGATAATGACCTTTTCATTTTCTGAAAAGAATAGGATGAGAAGTGTCTGATGTAAATTCATAGCCTCTCTACCCCAGATAACCTTTGAGGAGGCCAGAGACAAATGGTCCAAGGCAACTGGAAGAATTAAAGTTCTTGGCTGGCGGACATTCTATCTGGTTGGGGTCTGACAATGTTGAGACCTATGGACAGGTGTTCATATCATCACAATCCAACAGCTGGCTACTTTGGGATAGGGTGCTATCCCTTTATGAGTAGGTGGGCCTGGTAAGTCACCAGAAGGAGTACAGGCAGTCCTCGACTTATGACGAATGGCACTTATGACGTTTCTGAACTGACACTCTAATTCAACTTACGACAATTGGTTTCAACTTTACGATGCTCAGTCCCACAATGGAGTAGATTGCGGTTCCGAGTTATGATGCAATTTTGACTTATGATGCAATTTTCAGAAACCAATTGTGTCATAAGTCCTGTACGTAGTGATGAAAAGACCCGCAGGCACAGAAAAAAGTCTGGGACCTTATTTGGATCTATGGTGCACTTTTGTGACTAATAAATTGGGATTTGGCCTTAAGCCCCTGGAGTCTTTGCATTTCCTGAGCTCTGAGATCCAGTTGACCCAGTGTCACATAGTTGCCATGGCCTAAATGTTCAAACATGACCAGTGAATTGGGGTAATAACCAATTATAATCTCTGGATTTTATATAGTGCTTTCCCTCAGCAGATCCAAAAGAACATTATAAAGAAGGTAAGCATCATTATCCTCATTTTACAGGTGGAGAAACTGAGGCACCGAAAGGAGAATGGATTTACCTAGCAGACCAGTGGACAAGCTAGGAATAGAATGCAGGTCTCCCAAGTCCCAGTCTAGTGCTCTATCCATCTGGCCATACTGTCTTCCAACCTGAAACACTCAAAGGGAAGCCCAATTTCCAGAATGTATTGAAACTCAGACCTCTTTAAAGTGCTAACTTGAGCTCCCAGAATCCCTAGTCACTTTTCAGAGTAGCAGCCATGTTAGTCTGTATTCGCAAAAAGAAAAGGAGTACTTGTGGCACCTTAGAGACTAACAAATTTATTTGAACATAAGCTTTCGTGAGCTACAGCTCACTTCCGATGAATCCGATGAAGTGAGCTGTAGCTCACGAAAGCTTATGCTCTAATAAATTTGTTAGTCTCTAGGGTGCCACAAGTACTCCTTTTCTTTTTGCGAATACAGACTAACACGACTGCTACTCTGAAACCTGTCAAATAAATGTTTTAGTCTCTAAGGTGCCATAAGTACTCCTTTTCTTTTTGCTAGTCACTTTTGCAATTTAGGCCTGTGTAAAAAGCTTTGTAAAAAGAGACTTGATCTAATCAGCCTGATCACACTGATGTGCCAAGTAATTATCACGGTAGCATTTCATTAACAACCTCCAGCAAAACTCACTTCAACACCCACTACCAGAACAGCCAGCTAGAAAAAAAGAAAAGAGGCAAATTATTTTTCATGGGAAATTTGGGCTGGGGGAGGGGTGCCGATATTTCCCATTAACATTTTTCAATTAAAGACAAACTGGAAAAAAAATCTGAATACCATTTTCTGTAAAACAAAAAACCCAATTGCTTTCAGTTTAGAAAAAACTGAAAACCAAGTTTTAAACCAAAACCTGAAAATGTCTACCAACCAAATTCAGTTTGTTTTTTTCATTAAAAACAACATCAAGGCTTTCATTTCTGATGAAAACCCAAAATTACTTTTCACTAAAACCATTTCTATTGACAATCTCAGCAAAAAGACAACAGAATCATAGAATCATAGAATATCAGGGTTGGAAGGGACCCCAGAAGGTCATCTAGTCCAATCCCCTGCTCAAAGCAGGACCAAGTCCCAGTTAAATCATCCCAGCCAGGGCTTTGTCAAGCCTGACCTTAAAAACCTCTAAGGAAGGAGATTCTACCACCTCCCTAGGTAACGCATTCCAGTGTTTCACCACCCTCTTAGTGAAAAAGTTTTTCCTAATATCCAATCTAAACCTCCCCCATTGCAACTTGAGACCATTACTCCTCGTTCTGTCATCTGCTACCATTGAGAACAGTCTAGAGCCATCCTCTTTGAAACCCCCTTTCAGGTAGTTGAAAGCAGCTATCAAATCCCCCCTCATTCTTCTCTTCTGCAGACTAAACAATCCCAGCTCCCTCAGCCTCTCCTCATAAGTCATGTGCTCTAGACCCCTAATCATTTTCGTTGCCCTTCGTTGTACTCTTTCCAATTTATCCACATCCTTCTTGTAGTGTGGGGCCCAAAACTGGACACAGTACTCCAGATGAGGCCTCACCAGTGTCGAATAGAGGGGAACGATCACGTCCCTCGATCTGCTCGCTATGCCCCTACTTATACATCCCAAAATGCCATTGGCCTTCTTGGCAACAAGGGCACACTGCTGACTCATATCCAGCTTCTCGTCCACTGTCACCCCTAGGTCCTTTTCCGCAGAACTGCTGCCGAGCCATTCGGTCCCTAGTCTGTAGCGGTGCATTGGATTCTTCCATCCTAAGTGCAGGACCCTGCACTTATCCTTATTGAACCTCATTAGATTTCTTTTGGCCCAATCCTCCAATTTGTCTAGGTCCTTCTGTATCCTATCCCTCCCCTCCAGCGTATCTACCACTCCTCCCAGTTTAGTATCATCCGCAAATTTGCTGAGAGTGCAATCCACACCATCCTCCAGATCATTTATGAAGATATTGAACAAAACGGGCCCCAGGACCGACCCCTGGGGCACTCCACTTGACACCGGCTGCCAACTAGACATGGAGCCATTGATCACTACCCGTTGAGCCCGACAATCTAGCCAGCTTTCTACCCACCTTATAGTGCATTCATCCAGCCCATACTTCCTTAACTTGCTGACAAGAATGCTGTGGGAGACCGTGTCAAAAGCTTTGCTAAAGTCAAGAAACAATACATCCACTGCTTTCCCTTCATCCACAGAACCAGTAATCTCATCATAAAAGGCGATTAGATTAGTCAGGCATGACCTTCCCTTGGTGAATCCATGCTGACTGTTCCTGATCACTTTCCTCTCCTCTAAGTGCTTCAGGATTGATTCTTTGAGGACCTGCTCCATGATTTTTCCAGGGACTGAGGTGAGGCTGACCGGCCTGTAGTTCCCAGGATCCTCCTTCTTCCCTTTTTTAAAGATGGGCACTACATTAGCCTTTTTCCAGTCATCCGGGACTTCCCCCGTTCGCCACGAGTTTTCAAAGATAATGGCCAAGGGCTCTGCAATCACAGCCGCCAATTCCCTCAGCACTCTCGGATGCAATTCGTCCGGCCCCATGGACTTGTGCACGTCCAGCTTTTCTAAATAGTCCCTAACCACCTCTATCTCTACAGAGGGCTGGCCATCTCTTCCCCATTTTGTGATGCCCAGCACAGCAGTCTGGGAGCTGACCTTGTTAGTGAAAACAGAGGCAAAAAAAGCATTGAGTACATTAGCTTTTTCCACATCCTCTGTCACTAGCTTGCCTCCCTCATTCAGTAAGGGGCCCACACTTTCCTTGGCTTTCTTCTTGTTGCCAACATACCTGAAGAAACCCTTCTTGTTACTCTTGACATCTCTTGCTAGCTGCAGCTCCAGGTGCGATTTGGCCCTCCTGATATCTTTCCTACATGCCCGAGCAATATTTTTATACTCTTCCCTGGTCATATGTCCAACCTTCCACTTCTTGTAAGCTTCTTTTTTATGTTTAAGATCCGCTAGGATTTCACCATTAAGCCAAGCTGGTCGCCTGCCATATTTACTATTCTTTCGACTCATCGGGATGGTTTGTCCCTGTAACCTCAACAGGGATTCCTTGAAATACAGCCAGCTCTCCTGGACTCCCTTCCCTTTCATGTTAGTCCCCCAGGGGATCCTGGCCATCTGTTCCCTGAGGGAGTCAAAGTCTGCTTTCCTGAAGTCCAGGGTCCGTATCCTGCTGCTTACCTTTCTTCCCTGCGTCAGGATCCTGAACTCAACCAACTCATGGTCACTGCCTCCCAGATTCCCATCCACTTTTGCTTCCCCCACTAATTCTACCCGGTTTGTGAGCAGCAGGTCAAGAAAAGCGCTCCCCCTAGTTGGCTCCCCTAGCACTTGCACCAGGAAATTGTCCCCTACGCTTTCCAAAAACTTCCTGGATTGTCTATGCACCGCTGTATTGCTCTCCCAGCAGATATCAGGAAAATTAAAGTCACCCATGAGAATCAGGGCATGCGATCTAGTAGCTTCCGTGAGTTGCCGGAAGAAAGCCTCATCCACCTCATCCCCCTGGTCCGGTGGTCTATAGCAGACTCCCACCATGACATCACTCTTGTTGCACACACTTCTAAACTTAATCCAGAGACACTCAGGTTTTTCCACAGTTTCGTACCGGAGCTCTGAGCAGTCATACTGCTCCCTTACATACAGTGCTACTCCCCCACCTTTTCTGCCCTGCCTGTCCTTCCTGAACAGTTTATAACCATCCATGACTGTACTCCAGTCATGTGAGTTATCCCACCAAGTCTCTGTTATTCCAATCACGTCATAATTCCTTGACATCACCAGGACCTCCAGTTCTCCCTGCTTGTTTCCAAGGCTTTGTGCATTTGTATATAAGCACTTGAGATAACCTGTTGATCGCCCCTCATTCCCAGTATGAGGCAGGAGCCCTCCCCTCACAGACATTCCTGCCTCTGCTTCCTCCCGGTATCCCGCTTTCCCACTTACCTCAGGGCTTTGGTCTCCTTCCCCCGGTGAACCTAGTTTAAAGCCCTCCTCACTAGGTTAGCCAGCCTGCTGGCAAAGATGTTCTTCCCTCTCTTCGTAAGATGGAGCCCGTCTCTGCCCAGCACTCCTCCTTCATGGAACACCATCCCATGGTCAAAGAATCCAAAGCCTTCTCTCCGACACCACCTGCGTAGCCATTCGTTGACCTCCACGATTCGACGGTCCCTACCCAGGCCTTTTCCTTCCACGGGGAGGATGGACGAGAACACCACTTGCGCCTCCAACTCCTTTATCCTTCTTCCCAGAGCCACGTAGTCCGCAGTGATCCGCTCAAGGTCATTCTTGGCAGTATCATTGGTGCCCACGTGGAGAAGCAGGAAGGGGTAGCGATCTGAGGGCTTGATGAGTCTCGGCAGTCTCTCCGTCACATCACGAATCTTAGCCCCTGGCAAGCAGCAGACTTCTCGGTTTTCCCGGTCAGGGCGGCAGATAGATGACTCAGTCCCCCGGAGGAGAGAGTCCCCGACCACCACCACCCGCCTTCTCCTCTTGGGAGTGGTGGTCGTGGAACCCCCAACCTCAGGACATCGCATCTTATGCCTCCCAACCAGCGGAGTCTCCTTCCGCTTTCTCCCCCCAGACATATCATCTGGTCCACTCTCCGCATTGGTACCTGTGGAGAGAACATGAAAGCGGTTAGTTACCTGTGTCTGTGTTACTGGAACCCGGACATTCCGCTTACCTCTTCTGGAGGTCACATGTTGCCAAGCTTCTTCACTGGCCTCTTGGCTCCTCTGTGCAACCTGCTCTATATCTTTAGAGCTTTGTGCCCCTAGAAGGCTATCCTGAGTTTGGTCCAGAAAATCCTCAGTCTCTCGTATACAACGCAGGGTCGTTACCTGTTGCTCCAGACCTTCAATCTTCTCTTCCAATATGGAGACCAGCTTGCACTTTGTACAGACAAAGTCGCTTCTGTCCTGTGGAAGAAAGACAAACATGGCACATCCAGTGCAGGTCACAACAGCTGAACCCCCCCCTTCCATATCACCTACCTACTATGAGCTTCCTCAGAGACGTTGGCAAGATGTAAGCCTCACTGGGCTCACTCCAGGCGAACTCCCAGGCAAACTCCTGCTGTGAGCTGCTCTGCTGTCCCCGCTGCTCCGCTGGTTCGCTGCCGCTCAGCTGGTTCGCGAGGCTCTGGCTATTTTTAAACAGCCAGGCTTCCCTGACGCAAACACACAGACACCCTAATGCCCGCCCCCTGCAGGCTAGCAGCCAATCAGACACTCATTCAGGCTCTCTCCCTGAACATGAACATGAAACAATGGGTTTATCATACACACTGTAAGGAGAGTGATCACTTAAGATAAGCCATCACCAACAGCAGGGGGGGGAAAGGAGGAAAACCTTTCATGGTGACAAGCAGGTAGACTAATTCCAGCAGTTAACAAGAATATCAGAGGAACAGTGGGGGGTGGGGTGGGAGGGAGAAATACCATGGGGAAATAGTTTTACTTTGTGTAATGACTCATCCATTCCCAGTCTCTATTCAAGCCTAAGTTAATTGTATCCAGTTTGCAAATTAATTCCAATTCAGCAGTCTCTCGTTGGAGTCAACAGAACGCCACTAGCCATCACCTTCAGCCCCCAACTAAAACCTCTCCAACGCATCATCAAGGATCTACAACCTATCCTGAAGGACGAGCCATCGCTCTCTCAGATCTTGGGAGACAGACCAGTCCTTGCTTACAGACAGCCCCCCAATCTGAAGCAAATACTCACCAGCAACCACACACCACACAACAGAACCACTAACCCAGGAACCTATCCTTGCAACAAAGCCCGTTGCCAACTCTGTCCACATATCTATTCAGGGGATACCATCATAGGGCCTAATCACATCAGCCACACTATCAGAGGCTCGTTCACCTGCGCATCTACCAATGTGATATATGCCATCATGTGCCAGCAATGCCCCTCTGTCATGTACATTGGCCAAACTGGACAGTCTCTACGTAAAAGAATGAATGGACACAAATCAGACGTCAAGAATTATAACATTCAAAAACCAGTTGGAGAACACTTCAATCTCTCTGGTCACTCGATCACAGACCTAAGAGTGGCTATACTTCAACAAAAAAGCTTCAAAAACAGACTCCAACGAGAGACTGCTGAATTGGAATTAATTTGCAAACTGGATACAATTAACTTAGGCTTGAATAGAGACTGGGAATGGATGAGTCATTACACAAAGTAAAACTATTTCCCCATGGTATTTCTCCCTCCCACCCCACCCCCCACTGTTCCTCTGATATTCTTGTTAACTGCTGGAATTAGTCTACCTGCTTGTCACCATGAAAGGTTTTCCTCCTTTCCCCCCCCTGCTGTTGGTGATGGCTTATCTTAAGTGATCACTCTCCTTACAGTGTGTATGATAAACCCATTATTTCATGTTCTCTGTGTGTGTGTGTATATAAATCTCTCCTCTGTTTTTTCCACCAAATGCATCCGATGAAGTGAGCTGTAGCTCACGAAAGCTTATGCTCTAATAAATTTGTTAGTCTCTAAGGTGCCACAAGTACTCCTTTTCTATCTGCCATTTTGTGGCTCAGTCTTACTTAGTTCAGTAACTCTTCGTGGTCAGCTTTGGACTTAACTCTTTTGAGTAATTTTATATCTGCAAATTTTGCCACCTCAGTGTTCACCTCCTTTTCCAGATCATTTATGAATATGTTGAACAGAACAGGTCCCAGTACAGAACTTGGGGGAACACACTATTTACCTCTCTCCATTCTGAAAACGGACCATTTATTCTTACCCTTTGTTTCCTGTCTTTTAACCAGTTACTGATCTATAAGAGGACCTTCCCTCTTGTCCCATGGCTGCTTACTTTGCTCAGAGCCTTTGGCGAGTGACCTTGTCAAAGGCTTTCTGAAAGTCCAAGTATACTACATCTATTGGATCACCCTTGTTTACGTGATTGTTGACTCCGAGAAATAATTCTAATAGCTTGGTGAGACATGATTTCCCTTTACAAAAGCCATGTTGACTCTTCCCCAGCAAATTGGCATTACATTAGCTATCCGCCAATATTCTGGTACAGAGGCTGTTTTAAGCGATAGGTTACAAAGCCTCATCATCATTGGCGATCCCTCGATTCAGGGATGATCTCTACCACGGATTTACATATGGATCCTGAGATGACTCGGACATCTGATCTTGGAATCACAGATCCGCTTGCAGTAGGTACTTTCTGGTGGACCAGTTGCCTGCTGGGAGAAAGTTTTTTCTTTTTCCTTCCTTCTCTCTTCTCAGCATCAAGGTTACATACCATAGTTAGTAGTTCTGCAGTTTCATATTTGAGTTCTTTCAGAACTCTTGGGTGAATATAATCTGGTCTTGCTGATTTATCAACATCCTTCTTGAAGTATGGGCATCAGAACTGGACACAGTATTCCAGCAGTGGTCACACCAGTGCCAAATACAAAGGTAAAATAACCTCTCTACTTCTACTTAAAATCCCCTTTTATGCATCCCAGCTCTTTTGCTGTGTCACATTGGGAGCTCATGTTCAGCTGATTATCCATCACAACCCCCAAATTTTTTCAGTCACTAATTCCCAGGATAGAGTCTCCCATTCTGCAAGCTTGGCCTTTGTATGCATCCTTTGTTCCTAGATGTATACATTTACATTTAGCTGAATTAAAACACATGTTTGCTTGGGCCCAAGCAATCCAGATCACTCTGATTCAGTGACCTTGTCCTGATCGTTATTTATCAATTCCCAATTTTTGTGTCATCTGCAAACTTTCAGTGATGATTTTGTTTTCTTCCAGGTCATTGATAAAACTCTTAAATAGCATAGGGCCAATAACTGATCCCTACAGGACCTCACTGGAAATATGCCCATGACAGTTTCCCATTTACAACTACATTTTCAGACCTATCAATTAGCCCGTTATGTCACTCCCTTACTGTGACTGGGGAACTGCTTATTCTGGCTATGTCCTCACCTGCCCATGCCTCATACCCTGGTGGACTGGGAAGACCTGGGTGTACAGCTGGCCTATATAGCTTTACAGCAGCCAGAGATCCGTACCAGCATGCGCCTTCATGCCAGGGGGAACATTCAGCTCTCCTTGTAGGTCTCTCGTTGCACTGTTGGAATGGAACAAAGGGGACTTAGTTTGGATCACAGTCTGGCTAATAATCATGTTGTGTATTATTATTTGAACACCCAAAATGTTAAACACTTTACAGCACAAAAGAAGTACTCACTCCTACCCCACATTGCTGGCAGCCAAGTAAAATAGCAATTACATTTTAAGTAGCATTTCTGAGCCTTTCCTAGTGGTTCCTCTTGGTTAGAACTGTCAGATCATTTGTGACATAGCCTGTATTGGAAGAAGCCCCATTGCAAACTATTTTCCATTCAGCTGCATTAATTAACAATCAGATGAAGTAGTTTTAAATATTTAAATAAAATAATGTTTAAAGAGTCTGCAGTGAAGTTCTGCTTGAAAATATCAACTCTGAAAATAGCTTTTATTTAAACACAGTTCCCTGGTGGGTGATACCTGTCATGCAGACTGCCACTCCTCATAGGAACCTGTACTGCATAGCTCCTTTTAAAATCTATTGTTGTTCTTGGAGAGAAGAGAGAATATGTAAAAGCAGTTTTATTTTTTGTTTTAATATTTTAATTTCTCTGAGTTGATGTCTCTCATTACATAGGTTTCAGAGTAGCAGCCGTGTTAATCTGTATTCGCAAAAAGAGAAGGAGTACTTGTGGCACCTTAGAGACTAACAAATTTATTTGAGCATAAGCTTTTGTGAGCTACAGCTCACTTCATAGTTTTAGACTTCACAGTTCAAATTCCAATGCTTCATAAACCAATTATCTTTTGGAGTTTGCTCAGTATAATGAAGTCTGTCGAGTGAGCCCACAGCGCTGTGTGGCCATGCTGCATGCATACTCTTGTATTCAATTGCCCAAAGACTGAAGCTTAATCAAAACACCTCTACTGGGCATTTCAAGTAAATATCTGTATCCACCAGAAGTGCTCTGTGCAGCTTATGCCAGGTCCCAAGAACCTGCAATACTCTGCATAGTAATTCTGTGTTTTAATACTAGTTAGTTTTCTGAGATTACAGTTAAAGTACTGGTTTAAAACTTTTGAATTCCAAGATATGGGAGATTTGTTTTTGTCCATGCTTTTCATACCAACAAATATCTAGCATGCAATTCTACAATTTTCCACCAAAAGAACATGCATATTAGAGCTAATCTGAAAATGGGGGAAAGAGGGAGTGTTTCTGCAGAAAATTTAAAGGTGTTTTGGGTTTTAAAAAAAAAAGTTTGAATTTTCAACTACAACTCAAAACTTTCCCCTAAAAGCAGACACTCTTCACAAACAGTTTTGCTTCTCTGAAACCCCGATTTTCTGTCAAAAAAAACAAAAACAAAAAACAAAAAAACCCCACCTGTTTCAACAGAAAATTTTTGACCAGGTCTAATCCAGATACTCGTGCTTCTAGTAGATGCCACTAAGCAGGGTTCTGCAGACTGCATTTCTGAGCTAAAATTGAAAGTGAGAGCAGAGCACTGGCTGTATCCATTTCTGCAGCCTTGAAGTAGGGAGGGCCAATTTTGTCCTTGATGCAACTCCATTGACATTTTTGGGAATTGTGATGCCAGAGCGCTAATTGTGTAAGTTACATGATAGCATAATAGAACCTTGATTTCTTTTTACAAGCAACTATCTTCTGAATGACTAATTTTATGAGCTATTTTTCCCAGAGAGGTGGAAAAATCATAACAAAAGTGATACCAATGAAGAACAAGTCTACATCCCTTCACATTTCAGTTCCTTCAATGAATTGTAAGTCACTTTTTGCAGTGGTTTGAAGGACAAGTAGAAAGTGAGGAATGCACCATGCTTGAATTTACATACCATACCTACTGTCATTTTGACATATTCAACTTTGTGAGCTCCTCAGTCCCTGGTTAGTTTGTAAAATAGGGTTCTACTGTACATCCCACAGAGGATTCTTGGGGCAAGCAGGGGAGTACTGCCTAACTTGTTTTGAGTCCTATATCAGGTTCATTTTCTGCCTTTTCAGTTGCCCACTTTCAGCTGTTTCCCGCCTTTGCTGAGAACATTGAGCAATGGCCACAGGTATTTTTGTGGAGGGGAATCCTCAAAGAAAGCCTCCCACTTCTTGGAAAATATTTCAAGTTTCGAATGCATGAATAGATGTAACTTCACTTTTTAAAGTCCAGTTCTCCCTACCTTCCAGTTCTCCCTACCTTCCCTATCGTAGCTCCTGTTGGACTTACAGCTCCTCATTATCTCTCCGTTTATCACCCCTGAGGAAACTGTTGTGGGCAGCTAGAAACTTCTCATTGGGCAGCTAGAAATCCTGTTTGGAAAGCATGGATTTAGTGTGATTTAGAAAGCACTACATTTTTCATATAAATTATGCAAAAACTAGTTCTGTGAGGGTGCAAACCCTGAATGAACAAGGCTCAAAACATGAGGTGCCATGGTTAATTTCTTTATGCATTGCTTAGAAGTCAATCTGACTGCACAGCTAAGCAGCTTTGCATGTTATTACCTTTAGTTTTGCATCTTGCAGGTCACTTTACTCTAATCAAGTGTTCTGTATTATTTAGTGTAAACCTGAGAATTCTGTACACTTTTATTTATATGAGGAGAAAGTCACCATTGAAGGCACTTGTTGCCACTCACAAATTGTTGCCGCTGCATTATTTCTACACCTTTAAGTCAGCTCTGATTATCTTGCAGCATGGAAATGTGTGGTGGTAACACAATAAAGGACTTTACATTATAGTCACAAGCTGCTTTCATATCAGCCTTTTTGTTCCTAAACCAATAGTTTATCACATCCACATTCTCACTGCGTGTCTTTTATAACTTCCCATTGTCTAGGAATTGAGAACTTCAAGTAAATAAAAGGAAGAAAAAAGCAAGGAAGAAAAACACAGTGAGTTGGCTCTATCAAAACTATGTGTAGCCCTTAAGTCAAGTCTTTATTCTAAAGACTGCTTTATAATTTTCTCTTTCCTGCTGAGTTCCCTTTATGTGACTGCTAAAGTGCAGGAGCATGCAATGGAACTTCACAGGGTAAAAGTTCTAGCAGCTAAAGTGGGGGCCATTTAGTTGCACATGTAAATGTTGCCATTGTACTCCAGAGTGCTCCTTAAAATGAGCCAAAACTGGAGTAGGGAGTTGAACCTGAATCTTGTGAGTCCCAGTTCTGCACCTTAATCAGACAAATGTAACAAGTATCTGCGTTTTTATGTGTAGATTATAATCTCCATTTTAGCATGGCTGGGTCTGTGGGTTACATTTAATGCATTTGCAGGACTTTTCAGCGCGCTGTTGAGGTTTCTGCTTTGAATATATTTTTTAAAAACACTCACAAGTTTCCTATTCAATAATGGAGTCTCCTAAACAAGGAAAGGGCTTTGTGCTGTCAATTTGAGCTTGTAACAGGTCATGTCGGTTATTCACAGTTTGTAGTTTTTCACTTAATGTTACATCATGGCGCAAAGGCATCCATTTTTAAACACAAGAGCCTTAGCAGCCGCTGATGCAGTTGCAAGGAAAACTCCATTGGTGCTTCAAGAACTGCAGCATATTCAGCCAAGCAGATTACACAGCAAGGCTATGGGCTGCCATTCTTTCCCATGACACAAGTAGCATGGTTTGTGCCACTTTACTGTGACTGCCAACATTTTTCTGGCATTGGCCCCTTCTTCTTTGGCAGCGTGGTGCTAGCCAAGCTCTTAAAAATCCCAGCAGTTGATTTAAAAAGAAAAAAGAAAAGAAAATTAAGAGCGTCAACAAAAAATCCGTAGTTAGAAACCTGAGGTGAAATCCAGGCTTCACTCAAGTCCTAGGTTGATAGAGTTTAAGGCCTGAATATACTGTTAGATCAGGGGTTCTCAAATTTCATTGCACGGCAATCCACTTCTAACAGCAAAAATTACTACATGACCCCAGGAGGGAGAACCAAGGCCTGAGCCCCACACCCCTGGGAGGGGGGCAAGGTCCAAGGGCTTCAGTCCCAGGCGGGGGGCCTGTAACCCGAGTCCCGCCACCCAGGACTGAAACCCTCTGGCTTCCCAATAGGTTGTGTTTGATTAACGCATTTCTTCCCAAAAGGCATCCAGTCTTGATTTAGAGCAGTCTTTCATTTGCAGACCCCCTAAATATTTTCAAACGGAGGTTCTTGATCTCTAGATCCATGCTCAATCCGCTCTATCAAACACTCCTAAATCTGCTGATCTTAAGTGACTGGGGGCCTGATTTTCAGAGGCTTCTGAGCTCCTCTGCAGTTCCTGCTGTCTTCAGCTGGACTCATGGCGCTCGGTAATTCTGCAAATCAGGCCCTGTATAAAAGCACTGAAATAAGGGTGACAGATGTGAAGAATCTTGGTGAATAACCTTGTTTTATCCTGGAGTATAATTCCTACTCACTGTTTTAGGATTTATCAGAGAGTAGGATGTTCCAGCCCTAAAGGGTATCGGCCGTGTTCAGGCATTTCCACAGCAGCTGGCTTTATAACTTCTCTGCGATGAACCCTATCATGCTATTTTAGGCAGGTAGAACAGACTTGTTACTCGGAGATCAATGATCAGTGACCAGTCCCCTCAAACTCTCACAGGTTTAAAATATCCCTCCTGTTTAGTTTATGAGTAGACTTTCTTGACCCAGTCAGTTACTGCCGTGGAGTCTGGAAGGTGCTTAAAACCTCTGCATTCTTAAAAGAGCTTTTTGGACAATACGGTGCTTTCTTCTAGAGTCAGTGGATACTATTTATTGGGCTAGGGTAACATTTTTAAAACCACCTAAGGCCTCCCACTCACTAAGATACTTAGGTACCTAAACCGCAGATTTAGGTGCCTAGCTAAGTTTTAGGCTTCATGGTGCTCCACATAACTCCTGCCTAATCCTGTAGGCTCCTAAACTAACTCAGTACCTAACTGTGGGGTAAAAGTTTCCAGGTGCATAAGTTTCTGTCTCTGAGCCTCTGTATGCTGCCTCCTATCCTATTGCCTGCCTAAGCCCTGTTAGGATATAGATATTTAGGCCTGTCTGTAAAGGCCTGTAGTTTAAGAATGTAGGTCTATGTTTGTCATTTAGCTAGTTATAGAGGTATAAAAGAGAGAATCAAAATTACTGTGTGCCTGTGTAAGGACCTTCTCTCACTGTGTCAGTCTGAGGCCCTGTTATTAAGCTAAGGCCTTTGGCTAAGCAGCAGAGGCAGCCCATGAGCTGGGAAGTGTATGGTCACATCCTCACATCCTAAACTAATCACATTGAAATAAGGTGCTATTGGGCTGTTAGGCATTATCTGGACATGATCATATTCCTACCACCACCAGATAAAGATGGTTAAAGACAGCTTAGTTTGATAGCATCCTGTCTGGCAAGAAATCATTTCTCAGTAGTTGTGGTTTTGAAACCCTCATTTCTGTATGTTTTATCTTTATGGCCCCCACTTTTCTATTGTTAATCTGTCTAGTTCTGTAAGTGTTTGCTAAGTGTAAGTTAATTAGGATAGTGGGATATAATTGGTTAGAGAACTATGTTAGGATTGGTTAGGTACATTTCAGTAAAATGATTGGTTAAGTATAGCTGAGAATATTACTATATCAATATATCAATTCCTAAACAGGAAGTAAACTGGGATTTGAAAATAAGGAAAAAGGAACTTGTATTTAAGCTTGCTGGAAGTTCACCCCAATAAACATCAAATTGTTTGCACCTTCGGACTTCGAGTATTGTTGCTATCTGTTCATGTGAAAAGAACCAGGGAAGTGAGAGCGTGAAGGAATAAACCCCAGAGCGGTTCATGAACTGGGGGTAGATAGGTATTAGTTGACTTCACTCACGTGTGGAGCCCGATCCCATCGGCATATTCAGTACAGTGCCATTCAAAATCTGGCTGGAGGAGACTCTCTGACTCTTCTCTCTCTCCCCTCCCACTCCACTGCTCTTCAAATACTTAAAGTTATTGCACTGTGGATACTTAGTCATTGGGTCAGAACGAGCGAGAGAGAGAGAGACTGAAAATTAGGCTGTCGACTGCTGGTTAGGGCACCCACCAAGGAGGGGGCACCCAAGGTCCTGCTCCTCTGCTCCAAACTGGTACAGTTTCCACAGGAGAGAGGGAGGGAGTGCTACCTCCAAATATTCCATAGCTCCGTGGTCAGAGCACTCTCCTGGGAGGTGGGAGACCCCGTTCAATCCTCTCTTCACCTCAGGCAGAGAGGGAATTCACTCTGAGTCTCCCACCTCCCAGGGGAGTGCTCCAACCACCGGCTAAAGGTTACAAGATGGGCAGTGGGACTACCTCCTCCTCCTCCAGCTGCGTTGCATGAAGTTGGGCAGGCACTTCACTCTTCTCACAAGAAGTGGCTTAGATGCCTAAGCTGCCTGCCTTTGGGAGAGCAGTTCCCATCCATGAGTTGCTAGCAGATGTAGAATTTGGTGCCTATCTCCATGAGGGGATGGGATATGGGACACACCCAGTTGTCGGCATCCCCCATTAACTGGCTTTAGGCAGCTCCTGGTGTAGTGTGCTGGCTTTTGTGAATTGCAGGCTAAGGTGCTTCTCTCCCCCCCTTCATTATATAGGGACCCTAGGCACCTAACGCAGGCTTTGTGAATCAATTGTCTTCTGTGACTTCCTAGGCCCCTAAAACGTTGGTATTGCAACGCTCCCTATCCCAGCGCCTGAGTACCTTTGTGACTCTGTCCCTCAGTGACCTAGGAGTCAAAGGCCCTAGTTAATAAGAGCCCGATTCTGTCACTCTTATAATCAGAACGTTATTCTAGGAGTAAGTCTATTGGTTTCAATGGGACTAGTCACGGAATAAGTTATTACTTAGTGGGTAAATGCATCCGTTGAAGTGAGCTGTAGCTCACAAAAGCTTATGCTCTAATAAATTTGTTAGTCTCTAAGGTGCCACAAGTACTCCTTTTCTTTTTGTGAATACAGACTAACACGGCTGCTACTCTGAAACCTACTTAGTGGGTGAAATTCTTCCTTGTGCAGAGGGCTAGGCACCACTGCAGTCCTAGGTACTGAAATCTGATGTACAGCTATAAGTGGTCTTATTCAAGTATAACTGTGTCCATCTAGGCAGTTGCACTTATGTTAACTATATCTGTCTCTAAACAGATGTAGTTAAATCGGTACAAAACTGTGGAGAGCAGCTCCAAGAAAAACCAACTCGCTAACTGGAAAGGTATTCTGACCATCCTACACAATGCTGTTCAAATTCAGATTTCCTAAAGATATAAAGTTTAAAGCCAGAAGGAACCACCAGATCATCCACTCTGACCGCCTGTGGATCACATGCCACTCATGCTATAGCTCCACAACCAGAGTTAGACCAAAGTACTACAACTCTCTGGAGACTAAACTACCATGTGACACAGGCAGAGAGCAGGGATGCACCCATGCAGGAGGCCTCTGCAGCGGCAGGGAACTGATTCAGTGAGATGTCCAGATCCTAACCAGTGATCTGCACTCCATGCTGTGGAGGAAGTTGAAAAACCCACAAGCTCCCTTCCAATCTGACCTGCAGGAAAATTCTTTAACAACCCAAACTGCGGTATCTCCATTAGAAACTGAGCACATGAACAAGACCCACAGTCAAGCACCTGAGAAAGGGAATTCTCAATTCCCCTCAGAGCATTGGCACATCCCATCTCCAGCCATGGCCATCTATGATGCTTCAGAACAAAAACAAACAAACAAACAAAAAATCAAAGGGAGAAAAATTCCCTTTCAGGTGACAGCTGAAGCACGAGATTTTTAGGAACATAAGATATGAACAGGAAGGGACCCCCCAGCACTGCTGAGTCTAGTCCCCCACCACCACAGACAACTCTGTCATATAATCCCACTCATAAATGTATCAAATTCTTACCTTAAAATTATTTCAGTTGTTTGCCCTCACAACTCCCTTTGGGACGTGGTTCACTCCTCAGATGGTTTAAAAACGTTCTTCTGATTTCCAGACTGAATTTATTCATGACCAGTTTATCCCCATTTGGTCTTGTGCCAACATTTTAATTTAGGTTAAATGGCTCTTCACCCTCCCTTATGTTTACCCCCTTGTGTATTTATAGAGAGCAATCATATCCCTCTTGGCATTTATTTTGCTAGGATAAACAGGCCAATCTCTTCAACCAATAATGTCTCATTTGGTACCGTATCAAATGCGTTCCTCAAGTCCAAATATATTAACTCTATTGCATTTCACTTATCTAAAAAAATCAGTTACATGGTTAGTCTAGCATAATCTGCCTTTGGCAAATCCATGTTGCATTACATCCCCTTTTCCATTTACCTCCATAAATTGAATTATTCTTTCCTTCAGAATTTGTTCTAAACGTTTGCATACTACTGAGGTCCAGCTAACGTGTCTATAATTTCATAGATCATTTTTCCCCCTCACTTAAACATAGTGATTCTCCAGTCATATGGTATTACTCCCAAATTGAAAGCCTTGCTACTTTAGCAATCTCATGTGCCAATTCGTTCAGTATTCTGGGATGGAATTATCCAGTCTCCCCAATTTGAGCACATTAAGCTCTTTAAATTTTGCTTCCATCTTGGATGTGGTAGCGTCCATATCTGTACACTCATTTCCATCAGCCTTCATGCCCAGGTTCTATATCATCCTCCTCATTGAAAACTGAGGTAAAATATTAATTTAGTTTTTGGGCCATACCTAGGTTATCTTTAATCTCTACTCCATCCTCATTGCATAGCAGCCCTTCCTCATCTTTCATTATTCTTTTTATTTATATAACTAATAAAACCTCTTGATTATTTTAATTTCCTTTTCAAAGCCTAATACAGATGTGATTCGCAGGGGCAGAACTCTGAGTGAGAGAGAGGCTGACAAATAATACTTGTCATTTATACAGAGCTTTACATCTTCAAAGCACTTCACAAAAACACTTACTAATTTTTCTTCACAGCCTTCCTGTTAGGGAGGTATCCACTATTGCTGTCCCCATTTAATGGTTGGGGAACTGAGATGTGTGGCTTGCCCCAGGCCACAGTGTGAGTCAGTGGATTAGAATTCATCAGTGCCTGATTTAATTCCATGCATGCTGCATTGGTCCATGCTGATCCTCTTGACATTGATTGTAGAGCTTTGTTTAATAACCATGTTGGCTACTTTTTTTAATGAAAATGACCCATGTTATAAAAATATAATTATAACCAATTATTGTTCAAATGCATCTATTTTAAATTCTCAGCAATCTGTCTCTAATTTGGTCTGTGCTATTACTATGGATATGCATGAATCAGAATAGACTGACCTAGCTGCTATTCAGAAAATGCTAGTGAATAGCCATAACATAGGCTGAGATGTCTGGGCAGCTGTGAAAGAATGTTTTTATTCAGACAGACAAAAACTTTCAGTCACTAGGCAAATAAAGATGTTTTACCTCTGCAAGTTGATTAACAAACCTTGTAAAACCTCATTAAAGACCTTATACCCTAATTACTTTGCCCCAGATCTATTTACCATTTTCTCATTACTATAGTTGTTTAAAAAAAGGGTGGGGTGGGGTGGGAGGGAGAGCAATCTCACTCTAGTCTACTGAATAAAATACAGCAGCACCCTGATGTGCTCAAATCTGCGTAAAGTGCAGATAGGCTCAGATAATGCTGTTCTAGTGTACTGGAAGGATAATGAGCATATACCAGATGTAATTAAAAGGGCCTCTAATTCATAAGATGAGCATCTAATTCTTCTGTCTTGATAGTTGGATTGTTTCAGCATTCCAGTGTCTTCATTATACAAACAATAAAATGTAAGCAGAGATAATATTTAAAAAAAACATTTTTAAAGCTCAGCAGTAAGATTGTTATTTATAGTACAGTAACATCCAAAATGTCTCAAAAAAAGAAAAGGAGTACTTGTGGCACCTTAGAGACTAACAAATTTATTTGAGCATAAGCTTTCGTGAGTTACAGCTCACTTCATCGAATGCAAATGTCTGTATTTTACAGACAGAGATACAGTCCCTGTTCCAAAGAGCTTACACTTGAAAAGGGAAATGCAAAACTACAGATGCATGGTGGAGGAAAAAAGATGTCTAAAAACTCTCCTTCCCTATGTGTTGTCATGCTTGTCTCTTCTTCTGCAGTTTTCCTGTGATCATCACGGCTTCTAGGCAACAAGTACTTTTCACATAATGGCTATTTGATTTCTGAACTCCTTCCTGTTCTGTTCTTACACCAACACACAGTTCTGTTAATGGATCATCATCATCATGTGCACTCTGACCTTCTCTTTAGCAGAGAACCCTTTTTTACAAGTGATGCAGTGACTCTGTGATGTGCACACATCGGTTTTAGGTAAGGAGTACTCAATTCATTTTCACCTCTGATCCAAGATTGGATTTGGACTCAAATCTTCAGAGGTGGCAGAGAGAGCATGCTAATCCATGGCACCTCAGAGCTGTCCTGCTCCCATCTTCTTTCCTTTTTGGGCCTCTGGATTCACTAAGATAATTAAGCATATTCCTAATTAATACCTGGGTAGTTCTATTAACTATATAACTAGGTTATACTGACTGTAGAATGACTGTGCCTAATAGGGTACAAAATGTGAGCGAGGCCAAACAGCAAAAATTAAGATGTTTGTACACCAATGCGAGGAGTCTAGGTAACAAAATGGAGGAACTAGAGCTACTGGTGCAGGAAGTGAAACCAGATATTATAGGGATAACAGAAACATGGTGGAATAGTAGTCATGACTGGACTACAGGTATTGAAGGGTATGTGCTGTTTAGGAAAGACAGAAACAAAGGTAAAGGGGGTGGAGTAGCATTATATATCAATGATGAGTTAGAATGTAAAGAAATAAGAAGCGATGCAATGGATAAGACAGAGTCCATCTGGGCAATAATTACATTGGGGAAGAAAACTAGTAAAGCCTCTCCTACGATAGTGCTTGGGGTGTGCTATAGACCTCCGGGATCTAATTTGGATATGGATAGAGCCCTTTTTAATGTCTTTAATCAAGTAAATACTAATGGAAACTGCGTGATCATGGGAGACTTTAACTTCCCAGATATAGACTGGAGGACCAGTGCTAGTAATAATAATAGGGCTCAGATTTTCCTAGATGCGATAGCTGATAGATTCCTTCATCAAGTAGTTGCTGAACCGACTAGAGGGGATGCCATTTTAGATTTAATTTTGGTGAGTAGCGAGGACCTCATAGAAGAAATGGTTGTAGGGGACAATCTTGGCTCAAGTGATCATGAGCTAATTCAGTTCAAACTAAATGGAAGGATTAACAAAAATAAATCTGCAACTAGGGTTTTTGATTTCAAAAGGGCTGACTTTCAAAAATTAAGGAAATTAGTTAGGGAAGTGGATTGGACTGAAGAACTTATGGATCTAAAGGTAGAGGAGGCCTTGGATTACTTTAAATCAAAACTGCAGAAGCTATCGGAAACCTGTATCCCAAGAAAGGGGAAAAAATTCATAGGAAGGAGTTGTAGACCAAGCTGGATGAGCAAGCATCTTAGAGAGGTGATTATGAAGAAGCAGAAAGCATACAGGGAGTGGAAGATGGGAGGGATCAGCAAGGAAAGCTACCTAATTGAGGTCAGAAGATGTAGGGATAAAGTGAGAGAGGCTAAAAGTCGAGTAGAGTTGGACCTTGCAAAGGGAATTAAAACCAATAGTAAAAGATTCTATAGCCATATAAATAAGAAGAAAACTAAGAAGGAAGAAGTGGGGCCGCTTAACACTGAGGATGGAGCGGAGGTTAAAGATAATCTAGGCATGGCCCAATATCTAAACAAATACTTTGCCTCAGTCTTTAATAAGGCTAAAGAGGATCTTGGGGATAATGGTAGCATGACAAATGGGAAGGAGGATATAGAGGTAGATATTACCATATCAGAGGTAGAAGCGAAACTGAAACAGCTTAATGGGACTAAATCGGGGGGCCCAGATAATCTTCATCCAAGAATATTAAAGGAATTGGCACCTGAAATTGCAAGCCCATTAGCAAGAATTTTTAATGAATCTGTAAACTCAGGAATAGTACCGAATGATTGGAGAATTGCTAATATAATTCCTATTTTTAAGAAAGGAAAAAAAGTGATCCGGGTAACTACAGGCCAGTTAGTTTGACATCTGTAGTATGCAAGATCCTGGAAAAAATTTTGAAGGAGAAATTAGTTAAGGACGTTGAAGTCAATGGTAAATGGGACAAAATACAACATGGTTTTACAAAAGGTAGATCTTGCCAAACCAATCTAATCTCCTTTTTTGAAAAAGTAACAGATTTTTTAGATAAAGGAAATGCAGTGGATCTAATTTACCTAGATTTCAGTAAGGCATTTGATACCGTGCCACATGGGTAATTATTAGTTAAATTGGAGAAGATGGGGATCAATATGAACATCAGAAGGTGGATAAGGAATTGGTTAAAGGGGAGACTGCAACGGGTCCTACTGAAAGGCGAACTGTCAGGTTGGAGGGAGGTTACCAGTGGAGTTACTCAGGGATCGGTTTTGGGACCAATCTTATTTAATCTTTTTGTCACTGACCTTGGCACAAAAAGTGGGAGTGTGCTAATAAAGTTTGCAGATGATACAAAGCTGGGAGGTATTGCCAATTCAGAGAAGGATCGGGATATTATACAGGAGGATCTGGATGACCTTGTAAACTGGAGTAATAGTAATAGGATGAAATTTAATAGTGAGAAGTGTAAGGTTATGCATTTAGGGATTAATAACAAGAATTTTAGTTATAAGTTGGGGACGCATCAATTAGAAGTAACGGAAGAGGAGAAGGACCTTGGAGTATTGGTTGATCATAGGATGACTATGAGCTGCCAATGTGATATGGCTGTGAAAAAAGCTAATGCGGTTTTGGGATGCATCAGGAGAGGCATTTCCAGTAGGGATAAGGAGGTTTTAGTCCCGTTATACAAGGCACTGGTGAGACCTCACCTAGAATACTGTGTGCAGTTCTGGTCTCCCATGTTTAAAAAGGATGAATTCAAACTGGAGCAGGTAATGAGAAGGGCTACTAGGATGATCCGAGGAATGGAAAACTTGTCTTATGAAAGGAGACTTAAGGAGCTGGGCTTGTTTAGCCTAACTAAAAGAAGGTTGAGGGGAGATATGATTGCTCTCTATAAATATATCAGAGGGATAAATATAGGAGAGGGAGAGGAATTATTTAAGCTCAGCACCAATGTGGACACAAGAACAAATGGGTATAAACTGGCCACCAGGAAGTTTAGACTTGAAATCAGACGAAGGTTTTTAACCATCAGAGGAGTGAAGTTTTGGAATAACCTTCCAAGGGAAGCAGTGGGGGCAAAAGATCTATCTGGTTTTAAGATTCTACTCGATAAGTTTATGGAGGAGATGGTATGATGGGATAATGGGATTTTGGTAAGTAATTGATCTTTAAATATTCAGGGTAAATAGGCCAAATCCCCTGAGATGGGATATTAGATGGATGGGATCTGATTTACTATAGAAAACTCTTTCCTGGGTATCTGACTGGTGAATCTTGCCCATGTGCTCAGGGTTTGGCTGATTGCCATGTTTGGGGTCGGGAGGGAGTTTTCCTCCAGGGCAGATTGGAGAGGCCCTGGAGGTTTTTTTGCCTTCCTCTGTAACATGGGGCATGGTTGACTGGAGGGAGGCTTCTCTGCTCCTTGAAGTTTTGAACCATGATTTGAGGACTTCAATAGCTCAGACATGGGTGAGGTTTTTCATAGGAGTGGGTGGGTGACATTCTGTGGCCTGCGCTGTGCAGGAGGTCGGACTAGATGATCAGAGTGGTCCCTTCTGACCTTAGTATCTATGAATCTATGAACTTCAGTGGAAAAAATGACTGCTTAAAATTAGGCAAAAATTTAAGTACCTTGCTGAGGTGGGCTTCAATGTAGAGTAGAATTTGACATCACTGGGGTGTCTTTTGTTTATTTGTGACAGACCCATGTTACTGACTGAATTTCTACAGCCTATATTATTATCCTGCTTGTTACAGTGCCTTTAATAGATAAAAATGGACCAACAGCCCCAGAATGATAATTTACTAGAAGGAAATGTCTGCAATAGGGCAACACTAACAGAGCGAAGTATTTATTAAGCATATAATCTCTCTGCAGTTTAAAAAAAAAAAAAAACCACACAGACATGCTTTTGATAATCCCAGAATTGTCCATTCTACCACAACTTGATTTTTGAGAATGGAAATAGGTGCAGTGCAATGAAAAAAAACATATGAAGAGCTGCATTCTATTCTTGTACTTGGTACAGCAATAGCTTGTTTGGTAATCTGTTGAATGTGATTCTGTCTGAGAAATCACATAGAAGAAACCTGGGCTTCAGTTTCAAGGTGGCCAAGATGAACAATTAACCCATTTTATCTCAGTTAGGAACAGGAGCATCTTAAAAACACCATTCCAGGTTGCCACCGATGTTCAAAGGATTGAATTTTCCCCTCTACAGAGAGAGACCAAAAAGTCTTAAGGCCCTCTTAAATGAGATTTAGAGTTACATAATAGACCTTGCGCTGCTTCTCTACACTTAAGGTATGCAAAAGAAGATCTTGCTAGCTCTCTGCCAGTTCTGTTATCACTGGACTCATTTGCTGGTCCTAATATTTAAGGATTTAAGCATTTGCTGTTTGCATCCTTTTAAAGATAACTGAAACAATGATAGCAACTGTTACAAATCTGAGACCATCAGTAAGAGCATGTATGTGTGTTGTCAGGGAACAAATGGAGGAGCCAGGAATTCCTCCTGGCATGGAGTAGAAGGCAGTCAATGCACAATCAACCTATGGAACTCGTTGCCAGGGGATGTTGTGAAGGCCAAAAGTATAACTGGTTTCAAAAAAGTATTAGGTGAGTTCATGGAGGATAGGTTTGTGACAAGTTGGACCCCCCTTTTGGGATGCCACCTGATGTATTGGGATTTCACTGAGCCTGCCTGCTCAACTAGCCTGGGCTCCCTCTCCCTGCTTTGCTGAATTAGGCTCTCTGGCCTCTGACAGCATACACACAAGTAGGGATGCACCAGCTGTAGAATCACACAGAGTCTGCTAACAGCTCTCTTTGAGAAGACCCAGCTAGGAAATCACCCAACACTCAAGCGCAGCTACCCTCTGGAAAGTACACCCAAAACAATATTGTCAGATTACCAAGCAAATAAAACAAAACACACATACTAAGCTTAAGATCTTAAAGGGACTGGTTTCAAGAAATAATTTCTCACCCTAAATGTTGTTTTAGGCAAATTGCAGAGTTTCTGTAGCTTAGAGTTCCAGGTATTTCTCTTTACAGACTAGACTCCTGTCTTAGTCTGGATTTAGCTCTTGCCTTTCCCTCAGCTCAGTTCCTTTGTCTCTTCAGGTACTTTCAGCAGTCTCACTTCTTGGGCAGGAAGGCAATGGAGAAGAGTCCCTAAATCGTGATTGCTAGAATCTGGGACTGGGATGGATCACTTGATAGTAATTAGGATCCTGTCACCAGCCACTGTTCGATAGGACAGAATACTGGCATAAATGGACCATTGGTCTGCCCCAGCGTGGCTGTTCTTATAGGAACAATATTTTGAAGCCTTTTTACAGTGAGTTGAAAGCTCTTCTGTTTCCAGCAGAACACATTTTACTCCCTTGCTATGCAAGCAGGTTTCTCTAAAGTATGGTAAAGTATAATAAGCAGAGATTTCCTAAGTACCTGGGCACTAATAGACTTAAAGACATCTGTCCAATTTATTTAGATACAATTTTTGCAGGACTGATATAGAAGATTTTACCTTCCATGATGCAAAAAAGAATTCTGGTCACAAATTCCCAACAAATAAACCTGCAAGCTGCAACATAATGAAATCGTACAAATTTTAATACTATCTATAACTTTCCCCCAGAATCTTGCTGTCCTACATAAATAGATACAAAGAAGAAAAAGGATATTTCTTACCTTTTCATCTTGCAGACATCTCAGGCAATATTATTCAGCACCACTAATGGTTGCAGAGAAGAAGAAAAATTTGCCCTAAATGTCTTCCAGCTTTATTCCAGAGAAAAAGAAAAGGAGTACTTGTGGCACCTTAGAGACTAACAAATTTATTTGAGCATAAGCTTTCGTGAGCTACAGCTCACTTCATTGGATGCATTCAGTGGAAAATACAGTGGGGAGATTTATATACACACACAGAGAACGTGAAACAATGGGTTTTATCATACACACTGTAAGGAGAGGTTTCATAGTAGCAGCCGTGTTAGTCTGTGTTCGCAAAAAGAAAAGGAGTACTTGTGGCACCTTAGAGACTAACAAATTTATTAGAGCATAAGCTTTCGTCAGCTACAGCTCACTGCATCGGATGCATCACTTAAGTGAACACTTAAGATTAGCTATTACCAGCAGGAAGGGGAGGGGGGGAAGGAGGAAAAACTTTTATGGTGAATATCAAGGTGGGCCATTTCCAGCAGTTAACAAGAACGTCTGAGGAACAGTGGGGGGTGGGATGGTGGGGGAGAAATAACATAGGGAAATAGTTTTACATTGTGTAATGACCCATCCGCTCCCGGTCTCTATTCAAGCCTAAGTTAATTGTATCCAGTTTGCAAATTAATTCCAATTCAGCAGTCACTCGTTGGAGTCTGTTTTTGAAATTTTTTTGTTGAAGGATAGCCACTCTCAGGTCTGTAATCGAGTGACCAGAGAGACTGAAGTGTTCTCCAACTGGTTTTTGAATGTTATAATTCTTGACGTCCGATTTGTGTCCATTTATTCTTTTACGTAGAGACTGTCCAGTTTGACCAATGTACATGGCAGAGGGGCATTGCTGGCACATGATGGCATATATCACATTGGTAGATGCGCAGGTGAACGAGCCTCTGATAGTGTGACTGATGTGATTAGGCCCTATGATGGTGTCCCCTGAATAAATATGTGGACACAGTTGGCAACAGGCTTTGTTGCAAGGATAAGTTCCTGGATTAGTGGTTCTGTTGTGTGGTTGCTGGTGTGTATTTGCTTCAGGTTCGGGGGCTGTCTATAAGCAAGGACTGGCCTGTCTCCCAAGATCTGTGAGAGTGATGGCTCGTCCTTCATGACAGGTTGTAGATCCTTGATGATGCATTGGAGAGGTTTTAGTTGGGGTCTGAAGGTGATGGCTAGTGGCGTTCTGTTATTTTCTTTGTTGGGCCTGTCCTGTAGTAGATGACTTCTGGGTATTCTTCTGGCTCTGTCAATCTGTTTCTTCACTTCACTTCAGCAGGTGGGTATTGTAGTTGTAAGAATGCATGATAGAGATCTTGTAGGTGTTTGTCTCTGTCTGAGGGGTTGGAGCAAATGCGGTTATATCGTAGAGCTTGGCTGTAGACAATGGATCGTGTGGTGTGATCCAGATGAAAGCTAGAGGCACGTAGGTAGGAATAGCGGTCAGTAGGTTTCTGATCTAGGGTGGTGTTTATGTGACCATCGCTTATTAGCACCGTAGTGTCCAGGAAGTGGATCTCTTGTGTGGACTGGTCCAGCTGAGGTTGATGGTGAGATGGAAATTGTTGAAAATCATGGTGGAATTCCTCAAGGGCTTCTTTTCCATGGGTCCAGATGATGAAGATGTCATCAATGTAGCGCAAGTAGACTAGGGGCATTAGGGGATGAGAGCTGAGAAAACGTTGTTTAACCCATATACATCTTCCACAAGGCTTTGACCATTTTAACTTTGAAACTAGAACACAAAGTCAGCTTCTTACAGATCAAGGTGTTGGCAGTGAATTAACTTTAAATGCTTTTGCAGAGCTTTGAGCTAACGTGTTGTAAATGTGTGATTCACCCTTGAGCTGATGTTCTGCAAAGGGATGAATTTCACCAACTGTTTAATATTATCATTATTCCATGCACCCATTGTGACTCAGCAGTTGCTTTGGCTACTGTTAACTTCATCAAAGGGTATGTGTTCATTGCAAACAAAGGGTGTGTTCAGGACTGAGGTTAGCTAACTTGAGTTAAAATAGAAGTGAAGAGATGCAACTCTGCTTTTAACTTGAACTGCTAACCCAAGTTAAAAACCCATTTGCCATGTCTTCACTGCTGTTTTAAGTTAAGAACACACCTTTTTTGATAGTTACATATCCTGTGTGTGTCACTATAGGAGTGGAAAATATACATAACAGGCCAAATTAATCTCTTGTGTAACTCTATTGACTTAAATTAAGGTGTAACAGGAATAATGTGGCCCAGATTGCAAAGAACAATCAAGTCACTGTTCTTATTCCTGCACCCTGAAGTAGAAGAGGGAAAGATCAATAGATTAATATAGCAGCATTGTGGGAGTACTGCAGTAGAAATGCAGCAGCACTTGAGATTATTCCACATTATTACACTCTAGCAAGGAGACAGCCTTTGTCTTTGATTTCTGACTTCTCTTCTTATATTTAAATAATTGTGTTACTTATAAAGCAGATGTAGAAGCAAAACACTATGTTCTGCATTCCCCTGTTTGGATCTGTTTGTATTTCCTCCCTCCACTGCCCTTTTTTAGTGATTAGAGAGCCTCAGATAAAAGACGCTATAGAAGAGCAAAGCAGTATTTTGTAAATTTAAGAGGACATCGTGGCAGGAAGAATATCTTTGGCACTATGTAATTTTTCCATGACACAATCCCACCATGAACTTCAGATTCTGGATTTTTTGCTCTAACTCATTTATCACCAGAAACATTTGGCTTTCCTTACTGTCAGTTGAAGAGGGTTTTTGGGTTTTTTTTAAATCCTCTCAATAGGGTGTGACGTTATGAGTGTAATATAATATCTCATTGAAATGTGACAGGGCTAGAAAGAGTTAATTAACTCACAGACTGACCTGACCCATGGCCGAACTTTAAAGACTGGTTAAGAAGAGATGTAAATTAATAGAGCTTTGAAATGCAAGTCTGCATTTTTAGAGATAGAAGAGTAGATGTTTGTTCAGGTCTTGTGATCTAAGTAAACGAGTCTTGTCTATTGCTATAGCTTTGGTTCAAAGATCAAAAAAGGAATATTAACTTTTAGGAGAAAGAAAAAGAGTATTTGTGGCACCTTAGAGACTAACAAATTTATTTGAGCATAAGCTTTTGTGAGCTGTAGCTATCATCCTATGTTTCATGTGTTTCAGAGTAGCAGCCGTGTTAGTCTGTATTCGCAAAAAGAAAAGGAGTACTTGTGGCGCCTTAGAGACTAACAAATTTATTAGAGCATAAGCTTTCGTGAGCTACAGCTACATTTCGATGAATGCATCCGATGAAGTGAGCTGTAGCTCACGAAAGCTTATGCTCTAATAAATTTGTTAGTCTCTAAGGTGCCACAAGTACTCCTTTTCTTTTTATGTTTGATGTGTGTCTGGATGAAGGCCTGAGGCTGGGTACTTTAAGGGAACTGCATTAATTGGATGTCTGAGTAACCAGGGAGGTGCTATAGAAGCTGTTTTGGGCTGGGTGGGTAAATCTAAGTATTGAAATATCCACCAGCATTTGGGGTTTGGTTGCCCTGTTCTGTTTGCAGTGCATCCTGATTGAGTGACCTCAGCTGGCTCCCACGCCCGTCACATATGGTTATGAATTCTGGTTTGGGCATCTGAAGAACTACAGAAATATTTTGTGAATCTTTACCCAGAAGCTGCAGCAAAACTTATTTTTTGTCACACCATCTGTCAAAAACTGTGGAGCTCACAGAATCTCAGCCGGAACATTACAGTAATTTCCCTGTAAGAGTGTATTACATGTCTCTCATACATACATACATCAACTTTTGCAGTGACTCTGTACTCTCTTATGTTAGTGTTTTTAGGGAAAAGGAATCTCGCCATTCTTGCAGTAACGTAATTTATTATCCATATCAGCCACAAGATACACACTCCATTCAGCATCTATGTGGCAGAACCTTGTAGTGTGCACTGATATTAAAAACCTCATAAGTTGTTCATTTAGAACACTTCCAACTTTTCCTTACATAGAGGCTGAATGGAACTTATTCAGTACATCATTTGACAGAAAAACACATTTTCTTAACATATGACAAAAGCCCACTAATTTTTTCCCCCCATTGTTTCTGCTATAGTTTTACTTCCACTGCCATTCAACTCGGCCATGGTAAGGACCAAACCACATGCTGTAAAGCATCGATCTACAGACAATCTCAACTCTTGGGTAACAGACAATCTCAACTCTTTGTGGTGGAACATGGGCTCTTTCAGCATTTTAACTCAATAGCTACTAAACATTTCTAAACATTTGGGTCTCTGCAGAAAATAGATTTTTGTAAAAATCAGAAAAATAAAATCAGAAAATTAAGTGCTGCAGAAAATAGATTTTTGTACTTAACTTTTCTTTTCACTCCTGTGAAGTCAGCCCTGGGGAGGAAGGACGATCATTCTGGATATGTGAATATCATTTTCAAGGGTTACTTCATTTAAGAATTATTCAAAATATTGTAGTAGTAAATTGGATGATGGGTCATTAATTGGGGATTATCATTAGTTGGGGATTGGTCCTGCTTTGAGCAGGGGGTTGGACTAGATGACCTCCTGAGGTCCCTTCCAACCCTGATATTCTATGATTCTATGATTAAGGTGGCCACATTATTTGGTAGTCAAAACAAGGGAGGATGGTAAGGAACTGTGGAATGATTTATAGCAAAATTAAACCTGAAAGTATTTGAAATAAGACAATGGGAACAGAAAAATGGGTTTAATCCTGCTCCCCTGAGAGTCTAAGTAATGAGTGCAAGTTCCTTTCCCACAAAATCTGTTGCAAGAAAAGAAGATAGAAATATCTTCTCTCTATGGGACTCAAGCTAAGGGCTAGTCTGCAAGCGCTCTAAAAAAACTACTTCCAACTACTTCCACGAGGGGTTTTTTTTTTCACTTGAGCGAGAAAGTTGCAGCGCTGTAAATTGCCAGTGTAGACAAGCCCTAATATAAAGATCATGGCTGTTTTGAAATTCCAGAGGCTGTTATTTCACTTTAAAGATCAGAGATCTAATTATATACCATGTGTGTCTGTCAGTTGCAATTTCCAATGCCCAGGGTGTTACACCCCAGCTCAGGTCTGTGGTGGAAACCCTGGACCTGATTCTCCCCTCGCATCAGTTTTATGCAGCTGTAACTCCATTTTCATCAGTTATTCCTGATTTATACAGGTGTAAGAAAGGGGAGAATGAGACCCAATAACTCGGTCTCAAATACAGATTTGTAGTGTCACTGTGAAAGAGCCAATGGTATATCAAGAAAGGTTACTTTCTTTTGTTGGTTCCTCAGATTGTTGTAATTAATGATTACTCAGTAGCAGCTCATAGGAATAGATTTTGCTGTTCATGTTATTTATTATTCACCATAACTTTGCAGGGCTCTTTACAGAGAGAGAGAATCACAGCCCCTATGAGAGAACAACCAACACAAGACAAACAGAATGAAGATTATGGGTGGGAGGGGCCAGCAAAGGGAAGGATGAGTGTTAACTCCAATCATCTTTGCTACTTTTATCTAGTATTACAAATGGATCTTACAAGCTCTAATGTCTTTTGAGCTGAGAACGAAGTGGGGCGAGATGACAGGAGCAGATAGCACAGGATTGGAGGTCAGCAGTAGAAAGCCAGGTGCAACAAGTGGGTTTTGAAGAAGCATTTAAAGACAGGACATTGTCCAGCCTATGAGTTGTTAGGGTATGTCTGCACTGCCAAAAATAAATAAATTAATTAAATAAAGACTGGAGTCTACAAACTCATCTTCCCACTGCGGGACTAAAGTTAGCAGGTTTGTGCTCAGGCTCTGAAACCTGGAGGGAGGGAGGAGGGGGTTGGTCTCAGAGCTTGAGCGGGAACATTTACTCTGCTGTTTTTAACACTGTAGCATGAGCCCCACAAGCCCGAGTCTGTAGGCCAGCAGTGAGACTCACTGTCGCGTGGTTGGTTTGTGGTTGTTTTTCAGTGTAGATGTGCCCATAGAGAGTAGGAGGACACCCCAAGTAGTCCCACCAGAGTGCACAGAGGGTGAAATTTGGCCCAGTCAGAGAAATTAGCACAGGGTCTGGGCACCACTTAAGTCCCATTTACTGATAGGGACTTAACTGAGACTCACTTGTTATATTGACCTTGTGGTAGCTCCTCTGCCAGGGTTAGAATTTATCCAGAAACAGGTGATGGGGGTTTTTTTTACCCCAGCAAAACCATTGGGGTTTAATTTGTAACAATCACCGAGGACTCCACTTGTCAGGGATTAAAACCATTTTCTTGAAGCTGGCCTGGTGGTTTTTCCCCCCTTTCTTCCTTGTTTGTTGGTTTTAAAACAAACTAAGCAGGTTAGAAAGTGTTGCGCACCACACATCTCCATTATGTTTAATGAGCTGGTTCTCATCAAACCAGGATGCTGAAGTGGTTTATCCTGGGCTCTGGGAGCCTGAAATTATTGAATGAAAATGGCTTTTGAACTGCAGCTTTTTTTTGGCAATTAACGGAAGGTGTTAGCAAACGGAATCTAGGTGGGATTCAGTAGCATGCCTGTAAACCATTGCAACACTGGAGCAAGGTGGCAGAGCTGATTAACACATTGGCCTTGCTGCTACGAAGGCACAGATTTAAGTCTCAGGAAGTGTTAAATTAAATGTTGTGAAATGTGCTTAGGGTTTTTTCTTGGTAGGTTTTTTCTCTTTTCCTTTCTTATAGCGAAACGGTAATTTGAAGGGCAAGGGGTAAATTATCCAACTAAAAGAAAAGGAGTACTTGTGGCACCTTAGAGACTAACAAATTTATTTGAGCATAAGCTTTCGTGAGCTACAGCTCACTTCATCGGATGCATTTGGTGGAAAAAACAGAGGAGAGATTTATATACACACACACACAGAGAACATGAAACAATGGGTTTATCATACACACTGTAAGGAGAGTGATCACTTAAGATAAGCCATCACCAGCAGCAGGGGGGGGGAAAGGAGGAAAACCTTTCATGGTGACAAGCAAGGTAGGCTATTTCCAGCAGTTAACAAGAATATCTGAGGAACAGTGGGGGGTGGGGTGGGGGGAGAAATAACATGGGGAAATGCATCCGATGAAGTGAGCTGTAGCTCACAAAAGCTTAAAGCTTATGCACTAATAAATTTGTTAGTCTCTAAGGTGCCACAAGTACTCCTTTTCTTTTTGCGAATACAGACTAACACGGCTGCTACTCTGAAACCTGTCCTTTTCTTTTTGTGAATACAGACTAACACGGCTGCTACTCTGAAACATGGGGAAATAGTTTTACTTTGTGTAATAACTCATCCGTTCCCAGTCTCTATTCAAGCCTAAGTTAATTGTATCCAGTTTGCAAATTAATTCCAATTCAGCAGTCTCTCGTTGGAGTCTGTTTTTGAAGCTTTTTTGTTGAAGGATAGCCACTCTTAGGTCTGTAATCGAGTGACCAGAGAGATTGAAGTGTTCTCCAACTGGTTTTTGAATGTTATAATTCTTGATGTCTGATTTGTGTCCATTTATTCTTTTACGTAGAGTCTGTCCAGTTTGACCAATGTACATGGCAGAGGGGCATTGCTGGCACATGATGGCATATATCACATTGGTAGATGCGCAGGTGAACGAGCCTCTGATAGTGTGGCTGATGTGATTAGGCCCTATGATGGTATCCCCTGAATAGATATGTGGACAGAGTTGGCAACGGGCTTTGTTGCAAGGATAGGTTCCTGGGTTAGTGGTTCTGTTGTGTGGTGTGTGGTTGCTGGTGTGTGGTTGCTTCAGATTGGGGGGCTGTCTGTAAGCAAGGACTGGTCTGTCTCCCAAGATCTGTGAGAGTGATGGCTCGTCCTTCAGGATAGGTTGTAGATCTTTGATGATGCCTTGGAGAGGTTTTAGTTGGGGGCTGAAGGTGATGGCTAGTGGCGTTCTGTTGTTTTCTTTGTTGGGCCTGTCCTGTAGTAGGTGACTTCTGGGTACTCTTCTGGCTCTGTCAATCTGTTTCTTCACTTCAGCAGGTGGGTATTGTAGTTGTAGGAATGCATGATAGAGATCTTCTAGTGGATTTGTTATCATTAAAGAATTATAGTTCAGTTCAGCTGGTGATCTTTGGTCAGCACTGCACCAAGAATCTTTAGTATTGGCAGGTACTAAAGCACATGGGCAAGAAGTGTTTGTAAAGTGCCTGTCTGAAGTATCTGGCCTTTTAGTGAGTTAATTAATTAATCGCTCAGCCATCAGTGTGAGAGGGATCAGTATTGTGCCCAATTTTCAGATGGTGAAATTCAGAGGGGTGTGAAATGACTTGCTCACAGTCACACAAGGTCTGCAGCAGAGCCAGGAACACAAACCAGATGTCCTTAACCCCAATCCAGCACTTCAACCAAAAAAAATAGCCTTCCTCATAAACTCAGTCTTATCCTGTGTCTTGTGATAAAAACTTACTGGCTCTTCAACAGAAAGTGGAAATTTAAATTGTTACATTTTAACTCCATTGTATTATTGCACTAATTCCAAATAGATAGGAAAGGGGTTTGGCATTGTCACAATCTGACATCTAGGGCATAGAACCGTGTAACAATGGAAAACAGACTGACAAAACTATTGCTGCAAGTCTACAGCAATCAGCATGCTGTGTTTTTAAATTCCATTGAAACTGTAGGCTAGGACAGAAGGCTGGGTGAGCGGTCAGTAGTAATGGAGATTGAACACCTAAAGAATTTCAAGGATCTAATTAATTGTTTAGAATTTAGGAAGAGATCTGTGTGTCGTGCAGAATTTTAGGAATGTGACCTTTCCCTTTGGAAACCCAAAGTCCTTTTGGTTAGTAGGATCCCTTAGTGATACTCTGGGACCTGTACTTTAAAAATAACAAAACAACTTTTCCCATATGGTGTCTTTTGCTGTTTACACAACTACCATCACATGAAGGAACCATGCCAACTCACTGGGGTCCAAATAACTGTTTACTGAATATACATAATATGCCAGTCAGAGCGGGCAGCAACAAGGGCTGCGTTCAGTATCTAGGGGTTTCTTTTCAACAATACAACACAAAACCAGCTCAAGCCCTAACCCAGGGACCTGGGATAATTACACATCATCCCTGTGCGCCTCTAAGAGGCAATACTTCACCTCTCACTAGCACAGACTCTGAATGTAGCAAAAAAATTTAATAAAAGGAGGGAAGTAACTGCATTAATTTGGGGAAACACCACAAACGGTTTATAAACATAAACCATGAGCAAAAGACCCACACCCAAGTAAGTTGGGCAGTGTCCTTTCCCCCTCCGGTCCCTGCAACCCAAAAGTCCCTTCAACGTGTCTGTCCCTTCTCTGCATCCCACTTACAATTGCTGTCCTTGGTCAGTACAGACCCAGAGTTCAGAGATGCATCTGCAGAGTTCACATCCCACCCTGGATGGAGGTAAGGAGGCACCTTAGTCGATCCACTGCTCAGGCACTCAATCGCCACCCCTCTCTACCAGCCGCCCTGCTGTCCACTCGTCACACATCTCCGCCAGCCATCCTGCTGGATTCTCACTGCGCCTCTCCACCGGCCTCTGCTCTAATCCTCTCCGCCAGCCCCCCTGCTGGCTGGTTACTCAGATGTCTTCACGGCCCACCACTTAACACAACTCTCAGTGGGAGAGCCTCACTGCTGATGCACACTGGGCAGTCTCTTGCATCAGGGACACTATCCCAAGCCAGGTCTAATGCTTAGATCTAGGTATCAGTAATTTTAACTCTGCTATGTGTAACAAGACTTTAAATTGAGTCTAAATTAGCTCACATATTACACAGTGAAGAGAAACGGGGTCAAATGGTGTCTATGACCCTTAAGCAGGGCCCACACCACCAAGTACAGGTACCTGTCCCCATCTTCTCTCAACTCACTGGGCTTTGGAACCCATGTCCCCTGCCTAGCGAGTGCCATTTAGTTGAGGATGAGTTCCTCTATTGGGCTATGCCAAGTACAGTTCTACTGCCCTTGATTCACACAACAAAGATAACCCTTTATTACTCCTGCCCCAATAACAAGGAGACTGGGGATCCAACACCAGTCAAAAGTGATCATTTGGGCAAGCAATCCCATCATGCTGAAAACGTAGGCAGGGTGGGTGCGCCCATGCAAACGAAATCAGCACCTGAGATCCTCTTCCACAGCTCATCACTAGATATCAGGGGAGGGCTCATTCAGACTCTGCTTATGTATGCAAGGCCTAGCTCTCTATACTGGCTGCAGCTTTGATTTGATTCTGCTTCTAAAACAATGAGTGAGTGCTCCTAGAGCAGCTGTTTTCAACAGGGGGTCTGCGAACCCTTTCCAGGGGTCCGCAGGGCCCTGTGGCTAAAACCCAGAGCCCAAGCCCTAGCACATCCTGTGGGGCAGAAGTCAGGAGCCGTAGGGTTGAATCCCTGGCCCCTGCTGCGGGATTGAAGCCTTGACACCAGCACTCCACACAGGGCTAACACCGGGAACAGCAGGGCTGAATTCTGGAACCTCGAGCCCCAGTGCTCCCAACAGGGCAGAAGCCCTGAACCAGTAGTCAGAGTTGGGGGGCACAGGGGGTGTTGCTACCCCCCAAACTACAGTGCAAGAACAGGGCAGTCCTGGAGCTGTACAACACCCTGCACCTCCTTCTCTCCCCACCCCCTTGCCAGGTTGGAGGCGGAAGCCAGAGCCAGGCAGTGTGGGACAGCTGCTGCTCTGACTGGTGCCATGGGCCAGACAGCCATGGCGTCCCTTGTCTCCTGCTGCTGCAGGGGGTTGAAGCTCCCAGCCCCCTTTGCTCATGCAGCCAGTAAGAGCTGCCTGTGCAGGTTACCCAGCTCAATGGCTGACAGAGCCCTCAGGGAACAGGGACTGCAGGGGAGCCCTCCTGGCACGCAGCCCCTAGCTACCTCCTCCCTGCACCCTGAGCTACCCCCCTGCCCGCACACAGCCCCAGCTACCCCTCTGCCCGCACACAGCCCTTAGCCATCCCCTCCCTGCCTCCTGAGTTACCCCCCTGTCCGCACACAGGCCCTAGCTACCTGCTCCCTGCACCCTGAGCTGTTTTCAAACTTCTTGAGCTGAGCCCCCCACCTTTGTTATAATTTTTGTTTGTGCACCCCTCCCTCTCCCCCAGCCTAGACAGGCTGGGTGGCTGAGGTTAGTCGGTGTGGAGGTGACACTCCCTCCCTGGACCCCGCCATGTGGAGGTGGCTCGAGCCCGCTGGCTTCTGCTCCCTCCCAATAGAAATCAAACTACACCTATGCCTGAGCCCCCTGGCCCAGAGCCCCGAGTCCCCCTTCCCCTGCTGGGCCCTGGAGTTTTTATAGCATGTTGTGGAGGGTCTCGGAAAGAAAAAAGTAGAGAACCCCTGCCCTAAAGGACTCAAACAATTTAAGGGTTGTTGCACTATTCCTACTCAAGTATCGGGGGTAGCCGTGTTAGTCTGTATCCACAAAAACAACAAGGAGTCCGGTGGCACCTTAAAGACTAGCAGATTTATTTGAGCATAAGCTTTCAAGGGTAAAAACCCCACTTCTTCAGAGTGGGGTTTTTACCCACAAAAGCTTATGTTCAAATAAATCTATTCCTACTCACTATGCTCTACTTTTTTGTCTTTTTCTAGGAGTTTCTCACTTCCCCCTTCTACCAAACTGGGTCTCATCTCTACTTGCGATGTCAAGCTTAAAATATTATCACTATTCTGCCATTCCCAACTTGCCATTTCTTAGCCCATCCATTACAATTTAACTTCCTACCTAGGGAAGCCAATGAACTTCAGACTTCAGAAGGGACTGAGCCTAGGAAACTGTACTCAGATTTCCCACGGTTCCATTTTGCTGGGAAATTTCAAACAGACCGTTTTACAGTATCTGAAGTTCCCTGAAGAGCATTCCTGTATATGATTTATTACAATGGCATCATGTTATCGTCCAGTGAGACTGTTAATTTCCTGTTGATGACAAAATATAAAAAATATACTACAGTTTAAAAACATACTGCAGAGGGGGTATAATATTGCCCAGCATTGAGGTACTGCAGCCTTAACCTACAGTTTAAGATTATGCTATCCTCAGCTCAGAATCTTCTTGCTTCTGTGGGCCTGTGTGTCAGCTGTAGTGTTCTTAAAGGTGGGGATGATCAGGTTAATTAAATAACTGTTTTAAAACAGAGAACTCCATTATAGGGAAAACGAAACTGGAGTAATTAAAATGGTAGATAAGTAACAAGACTTGTATCCTGTCCTCACATGGGCATGTACAGCGCCCTCTAACAAGGGAGTAATAGCACACTGCAGCCTTCTAGAAGACAGGTTTTTACAGGGGACTTGTGATAGCATTCTGTATGCCCCTTGCGTTGTTAGCCACAACCGCTCTTAATTTACTTCTTTCTGCCCTTCCACGTAATAAGTGAAATTTATTCCATTGCTTAATTGGCAGAAGCTCTTCATGACATCTCAAAGCCATTGGGTGAGCTGCAATGACTTGGGGGGGGAAGGACATTGTGCAGTCAGGTTCAACTTCAGTGAAGCCTGCAGGGGTGGACAGTAAATGCAAGGGCTTGCTGGGGTAGAGAAATCTTGAGGTTATGGGAGGTGGAAGTCGGGAGATGAAGAGAGGAGATCATTTTTGCCACTAGGAAACAGAGAACTGTTTCCACATTTTCAGTGTCTATATGCCAAAGACTTTTTTTTTATAGACAATGAATAACTGTATCACAGAAGTCATGGGGTGAAGCATTTTTTTGCTAAAACTAAACAGGTATAGTTGCACCAGCAAACCTTGTAAGTGTTGTCTTGGCCTAAGGTTTAGACATGCGAAGATTTGGAGGTCAGCCAAAATTGCAGGCCATCAAATGCTAACCCAAATCACATGCCATTCCCACTTCAGCATCCATGTGTTAGACCAGAATAGCGAAACTTTGCTTGTTTTTAACTCACCTCTCAGTTCACCTTGGTCCCTTGTCTCTCTTTTGCATTGTAAGCACCTTCAAGGCAGGGACAGTTGTTATTTTTTTGTCTTGTACAGCCCCAAATGCACTGTTGGCATAATTACAGCAGCAGCAAGACTAATAATAAACTGTCTTTGCAATTTCGGGCACACGCTTTCAGGGCTGGCTTTCTTTATTGAACCCAGCAAGCTGGGTGTGACTGTGCTTCTTTCCTCTCCCTACCTGCATCAGTGCCCATAATAAGGTTACTTTAACCCTGTATCTTTCCATTGTAGTTTTATCAAACTCTGAGACCAAATATTTCCAAATAATTTAGTATTCAGTAGGCATTTGCCCATCCCTACTGCACAGTCACCTTCATACAATAATTGATATTTTTATTGCGAAAAATTGATTTATCTGCACTCAGCCAGTACTCACTTCATAAATTAACTTCATTATTTTAATTCCATACGTACAAGATGCACCTACCCTGACATCTTCAAAATGCCATTTAATTAAGCTGTAGTCCCAGAGTTCTCCAGCCACTCAACTCAGAGAGTATGCTACCAGGATACCCTGCAATTAGATTTGATCTCTCATTAGCTGGGACAGTTTTTTCTCCTATACCATTCATTAATGCTTTATCTACAGTGTAAAAAAAAATCTGCAAATGAATGAATGTTTTATTAGCTAGATGTTCCTTCAGTTCACATTGTAAATGTTCTTAGTTCAAAACATTAATGTTCCATACTCAATACGTCAAAGTAATTTATAAATGGCATCTTAGCTTATATGATAGAGGTGCTCAACAGGTATTTATCGATGCTTTATACATGTAACTAAAAATTTTTCTTTCCCTACATTATCCATATATTTAAATTAGTTACAATCTTATTAGAAAATGTTTTTTGAAGGCTCATAATCCAATACTGTATTTCTTCTCATAAATGCTTTTCAGTGATTTTCTAAGTGAAGCCTCATCACAGGGATCTTTAATTTGAATTCTGTTATCATTCTATGTGACCCTTTGTGAACACACTCCTGTTTCTTATATTTAGTGATAAAGTTGCTGTTGTGTTATATTAAATTCTTAGCATGAAAATATGTTTAGCATTGCTGTTAATAACTTTGATTGTTTTAAGATACTGCAGGCTGAATATTGGCCAATTTCTCTTCTTCATGTTTCTACGAACCTCAAGGTGCTCTACTTGAGATTTTTAGAATCAGCAATCCCCTTATGAATCCATATTTCAGTTGCAAAAACACAGCTTTTCCATGACGAATTCTTTTGAGTATAGAAGGCAACTAAACTTCCTCTATAAGTGGCAGTTTGCCTTTTTTTTTCTCTTTAGGATTTAGTCCACTCAATAGGGAACTGTTTTTATATTTCCTGCTTTTCCACCTCCCCAGGCACTCTGAAGGCAAAAAGAACTGCACTTTTGTATGCAGCAGGAACTACGTTCTGTAGGCAAAAAACAACAACTGTCAATTAGAACTGACTCAAACTTTTTAAATGGGTTCCTAAAGCAGATTTTGTGCCACCTGTATCTCTGTCCATTATCAGTCATTGTCACCTAAAAAGCTGGACATGTACGGAACTGCTGAACCTTGAATAATTCAGGTACTTTGGAAAATGGGTCTCTGTCTACCCAGGAAATTTGCATGCATCTTGTTTAGAGTGATCGTTTTCAGACGCTCTCAAGGGAGGGGCAGAAAATCTTTCCAGTGACTCATTACCAGAAAGTCATCTTGGATTCCAACAGAGTATATGAGGCTTTTTTCAGTCTTTGCACAGAAATATAGTGAGGGTAGGTTCCTCCAGATAGACAACACTTTGCAAAAGCTGCATATTACCAATAAAATCCCCAAACCCTCCAGATACTTTGTATATAAACATGCATTTATTTTGTAAAATAAACATCAATTGATTGGAGATGGACAAAACTCTTTAATGAAGCAACAATTAAATAATACCTCACCTCTCAAATGAAGCATTGTAGATAGATGGTGGAAACCCTGATTTAAGTCATCCTTACTGTGAAAATGTGCCAAACCCTCAGTAATGAAAAAGAAAACATTATGGGAACTTACAAACTGGGAAGAGAGAGAGAGGTGTTCAGCAAACAGCTGCCAGTTGCAAAATGGCTCTGTTACCGCTACAGCTACTTGGTTCTGCCAAATTTTAAATTGCCAGCTCCAGAAAGGTTTGCAGGAAGAAAATTTCCTATTAAATAACATTCCCTGCACTAGGGAGAGTTAGGAAGGACTAAGAAGTCATCCGGTACTCGTACGGAAGATATTGTTTTGGTGCTATGCCTATTATGAGTCTATCAACCGTAACCCTAACCAAGTTTCAGAGTAGCAGCCGTGTTAGTCTGTATTCGCAAAAAGAAAAGGAGTACTTGTGGCACCTTAGAGACTAACAAATTTATTAGAGCATAAGCTTTCGTGAGCTACAGCTCACTTCATCGGATGCATTTGGTGGAAAAAACAGAGGAGAGATTTATATACACACACACAGAGAACATGAAACAATGGGTTTATCATACACACTGTAAGGAGAGTGATCACTTAAGATAAGCCATCACCAACAGCAGGGGGGGGAAGGAGGAAAACCTTTCATGGTGACAAGCAGGTAGGCTAATTCCAGCAGTTAACAAGAATATCAGAGGAACAGTGGGGGGTGGGGTGGGAGGGAGAAATACCATGGGGAAATAGTTTTACTTTGTGTAATGACTCATCCATTCCCAGTCTCTATTCAAGCCTAAGTTAATTGTATCCAGTTTGCAAATTAATTCCAATTCAGCAGTCTCTCGTTGGAGTCTGTTTTTGAAGCTTTTTTGTTGAAGTATAGCCACTCTTAGGTCTGTGATCGAGACAGCCTTCTGCTCAGAGCTAAGATTATTCTACAAGCCTGTATCCAGTATCCGAGCAGAAACTTTGTGCTGAGTAAGCCATAACTACATTTGAATTGGCAAATACTTCTTGGTTATGTCTTAGAATTACTGAAAAGGGATATTATTTTTAGATATTAAAACATGGCATGTGAAGATCTGTACCAATTTAGTGTGCATTCTTTTCTGTGAGAGACATGAAATTGAAGATGATGACCTAGAAGGTACCTTTGTGCCCTCATCCATGAGCCGGTACCCCTTTTGGGAAGAAAACAGATATTGCTGCTTGGCTATCTCTTTTTCTATTATTCACTTATCACTTTTTCTAAAGTGCTGCCTCTTTGCTGGTGATAGTCATCACCTAAAGGAAAGACTCTTCGGGTGGCAGGGTTAAACTGGGTGAGGTGTCTGGGGCTTGGTACGATTGGTGGACAGTTTACTACCCATATATTTCTTCTTCCATGTGTTTCTGTCAATTTGGGAAGCTCCCACTCCATAAGAACTAGGGAAGTATGCTGGGGCACCTGAAGGAGTTACCTGACCTCTGTATGGTAATTCTCAAGTAGTGAGTGATGTGGCCCATAATCATTTGAAGAAGCTAAATCCCTTTGTAAGTTCACTGTACTCAGACCTTCCTGTGACTGTTCTGACCATCCATCATTCTGACTCTGTCACTCCAGAATGTCTGCTGCTACAGTGATCTAATCCAATCACTGCCCTGAGCAGGTGCTGGCCCATTGATGAAAGCATGACAGACACTCTCACCTGATGTATGCTTGAGGCACTGGTTAGCAGTTCATAATAACAATAAAAGTTTCTCAAATGCATGCAACATGTGATAATTGCCCTTGTTGGCATTGCTTCAGGATGTTTAACTGCCCAATGCTTTCAATTAGCTAAACTAATGCCTGACTGCTGAGTTTTTATTGCTCTAATTACAATTACAACATTTGGAACCACGCACTGCTACTTTCCATCCCATGGCTCTGCTCAAATTCAGAACACCTAAATAACACACTGAACCAGTGCAAGAAATAATTGCACACCCTGTCACCTTGCCTGGAGGGCTGGAACCACTCCCAGGACATAACATGAGGCCCCTTTCAAGTTTAAGGGCTAACTGTTAAGGAAAATTCAAACATTTGCATACACCCAAAATGCTCATTTAGCCTTTTACAATGGATTAAGTTGTCCATTTAAAATAGACGTTTGTTAGCAATTGTTTAAGATGCTATGCCATACTCAATTACTGGAATTATTCAACAGCTCAGTCTCCCTGAAATCAAAAAGACAGTGTGATGTTTTTCATGGAGATTTTTTGTGTAATATGAACTATAAGGACCCCAATAATTGCCATACCATATCTGACCTATAGCCTATTAGGTGCTTCAGAGAAAGTTGCTAGAATTCCTGCAGTGGATAGTTACGGAATAAACTTCCTATGGAAGAAGTTTTTTTCTAAGCCTTGTGGGTTAGTGGTTGGTTTATGCCCTGAAAGAGGAGGGCTTACGTTATTTATCATATCTAATGTAACTATGGATATTCTTATTGTCCAGATAAATATCCACTCCTTTTCTTGAATCCTTCTAAGCTCTTGGCCACAAAGATACCTTGTGGCACTCAATGCCATAGGTGAATTATTCTTTGAGTAATAAAACTTACTTCCTTTTATCAGTGTTAAATATTTTGCCTTTCATTTTAATCAGATGTTCTTGCAAAGTGAGAGAGGTGAACAGACGTGCCCAATATACTTTCTTCATCATGTTGATTAATTTATATAGCTCTGTCATGTACCTCTTTGTCTTTCCTTCTCTGCACTGACAAAATCCAGCCTTTCTTTAGTTCCAGTTCCTAGTAATGGTGCGGCTATTAGTGTAGCTTTACCACTGATGTTTTGTTTGTCAACCATCTCTAGACTTGTTTAATTTGTTTCTGATGTACCTTTAGAAACACTAGCAAAGGGAAAGGATTATGCTGTCTCCCTGTCAAAGGACTAGGAGGACAGAGGGAGTGTATCCACCCTCATCCTTTCTTTTCTACCGCAACAAAATTTAGGATGTTTTTCCAGCCACTGCTTGGAGCAATGGAGAGACATCATTGATGTATTAAATATGATTCCAACAAAGTTCTTCCACCTTTTAATGCACAGACTACAAGGAATTCAATTTGGGAAGATTGGATTATAAGAGTCTTGTATAGCGTTTGGCTACACAGCCCTCCTTCAGCACCTTCAGATTGCTCATTTTATAGATTGGAGGCTGTTTGTACATCAATAACCAGAGAACAAAGATAATTTTTCTCCTTTTTTCCCCTCTCTGTAATGGTAGAGTATCTGAGCTTTTCTTATTGGTTCTGGCACATCTGTTTTCCCCTGGAGCATAATCTATTTCTTGGGTGGAATAAAACTAACAAAATCACTTATTTTACATACTAAACTACCAGAGTTATATGTGAAGTGAGAAGAGGCAGCAGCAAAACAACCTACAGGGTCAGTAAATAAAGCTGAATCTCTTGCTGTGTTACTCTAAGGCAGTGATTCTCAACCTATTTACCATTGTGGGCAGCCTATGTAGCCCACAATGTGTTATGTGGACTGCATCCAATACTACCTCTATGATCCTGAGGATGTCACATGGGCCGCAGCTCTGTGCTGATTGGGCCACAAGTGGGCTGCGGGTTGAGAACCACTGCTCTAAGGCCATGTCTACACTACCACTTATGTCGGCAAAATTTATGAAAAAACACAACTCTGCGTGACATAAATTTCATTGGCATAAGTGGTGATGTTCACAGCACTATGTCAACCTAGCTACCACCACTTGTTGAGGTAGTTTTATTACGTTGACGGGCGAGTTCTCTCCTGTCGGCATAGAGTGGCTACATGTGTGACCTCACAGCAGTGCTGCTGCATTGGTACAGCTGTGCCTCTGTAAGCTCGCTAGTGTAGACATGGCCTAATATGGTAAACAGCTTTGTTTGCCACTGGCAACGTGAAGGGTTTATAACCTGCAACAGGTAGTTAATAATGCTTTAAAATCACAACACTTGAGAACATTCTGATTTGGAAAAAGAGCCAGAAATTGAATCTGATGGCTATTAGTAATTTCCCAATTCATCAGTTTTAAATATGTTAGGTGAGACATTCCCATATACCTCCCCTCAAAAACAGGATGTGAGAGAGGCAAGAGTGATCCCTAGATTCTGTTCAGGTTCCTACACTGACTCATCACCATGTGCCTTGATAACAAATCAGAAATAAGATTTACTAGTGCATTAAACACTTATTAATTATTGCTGCCCTATTTCTCCGAGAACTACCACTGTACTGTGCTACCTTATTAGTTGTATTACAACAGCATCTAAAGGGCCCAGAGGGCTAGATGTTGTACAAACATATCAAAAGACATTGTCTCAGCGCAGAAGAGCATATTATTTATTATTTGCATTATAGTAGTGCCTAGAGGCTTCCAGCCAAGATTGTGGGCCCCATTGTGCTAGACAACACACACCTGCACAGTAAGAGACAATCCCTTTTCTGAAGAACTTAGTCTAAACAGACAAGAGAGAGAGAGGCTGGGAGAAAGTTCTCATTGTGAGCCCCCCTTGACAGATGGAGAACTGTGGTACAGAGTGATCAGACGACTTGCCCAAGGTCACACGGGAAACCTGTGGCAGAGCCACATACTGAATTCAGAACCCTTGAGTTCCAGGACAATGTCTTAATCACAAGAATATCCTTCATTTCTGTGAGTGTAGGGTCTGCCCTTGTGGAACAACTTGCAGGATCAAGCCATAAGTTACATTATATACATTTAATATTGTATGATCATTGGCTGAATGGTATTCCTTACTAGAATTTTTGTATTACTTTAATTGGTCTCCAGCTAAGGCCCTTGAAATAAAGGGTTGCACAATATAATGGGACAATTAATGATCATTTAAATTTTGCATTAATACAACATACTAACTGGCACTTCTCATTTAGTAGGTTCAGTATACTTAACATATGAACAGCAATGAAGTTCAAGAATGCATGGGAACAGATTTACAGATGGATAGATTTGGGTCAATTCATTATTTTTTTCTGTTAGCCTGATTCATTTTGGATAAACTGTATTTTAGAAATTAACAATTGACCTTCACTAGACCTGACAGCTGATTCCTCCAGCGAACACTTATAGAATGCTAAGTATCTGAAAAGCAGTCCCATTGGAAACCATATGATAGTCTGGTTGATACTGGCTGATATTGAATAATGCACATCTTTTACATGTTCCATTTTGTTAGAAATGAGGTATGCTGGGTTTTTTTCTCTTCTTGTGGGCTTTGCACTATAATTTGATTGAAAGTGGAAATCTAAAGCTTCCCAGGAGATATTTCTTTCATGAAAAATGCTCAGTTAAAAATCATGGAATTTTCAGCTCTGTTAGAGAGGATTGGAGAGTAAGAACTCCTATTTCTCAATTCACATACTCAGTACTATATAACTAGAAGACCAGGATTCATTTGCAAATCAAGATGCCAGCTGTGTGGAATTAGAACACAGAGAGCTTTCCACTTACAAGATAGACACAAATCAATTGAAGTGCCCAGTGATATTTAAGCCTTCATTTTTTCAAAACTTGTGAAGATCTTTTCACTTTAAATATATTGAGGTTTCTTCTTCGAGTGCTTGCTCATGTCGATACCATTCTAGGTGTGCGTGCACCCATGTGCACAGTCATTGGAGATTTTTGCCTTAGCGGTATCTGTAGGGCCAGCTGTGGCACCCCCTTGAGTGCCACACTCATGCATTGGTAGATGAGATGCTGCCAGTCTTATGCCCTCTCAGTTACTTCTTACTGCCTGTGGTGGTGAGTCAGAGCGCCTTTCCTTGCATAGCAAGGGCTAGCAGTTTCTCTTCTGACTTTGAGCCTTAGGGCCTTGTAAATAGTTGTTTATAGTAGTTAGTGTTAAGTATTTCAGAGTAGCAGCCGTGTTAGTCTGTATTCGCAAAAAGAAAAGCAGTACTGTGGCACCTTAGAGACTAACAAATTTATTAGAGCATAAGCTTTCGTGAGCTACAGCTCACTTCATCAGATGCATTTGGTGTTAAGTATTTGTTAAGAGTAGTTAGAAGTTAGAGTCCCAGCGGGGACTTCACCCAGTCTCCGGGGTTTAAGCCACAGCAGCTGCCTCAAGTGCTTGGGGGAATCACATGTGAAGGACAAGTTTTGTATTTGTAAAAACTTTAGACCCAGGACTCAGAAAGAGCAGGATATTTGTTTGCGGGATCTCCTCATGGAGGCTGCCCTTTGTCCAGCTTCCGAGCTGTCCCACCAAGACTCGCCTAGTACCTTGCAGCGCACCCCTGGCACCACTGCCCAAAAAGAAAGCAAGAAAACACAGTTCCCCAGCACTAGACAAGAAAGGCCATGGGGCATCAGGCAAAGGACCCAGTTTGAGCTGCCCGTCCACTCCGGACCAACGTGAACGTTCCTCCCCAGTCAGGGCCCTTAGCCCCTTAAAGGATCCACCATGGACTCCTGGGAGTGGTAGGGGACCCAAACTCCTGACAGCATCAATGCTTTCCCAAGCTCCCCAGTGCTGAGAGAGCAGAGGCCTCTGCTCTTGACGCCGGCACCATGCTTGCTGCAGGAAGCAGCAAAGGCTCCCTACGAGGGCAAGTCTGCCACTAAGACCCCTCGGGGCAGTGGAGCACCTCCAATCCCCTGAGACAAGGCAGCGCTTTCCATCTCCGTGCCGTGAACCTCCGGTGTCGCAGCACAGATCCTCTGGGGCTTGCTCTCGGTCACCGGCACCGTGATCATGGTCCCTGCCATTTCAACGGGGATCACCTCTGGGGAGGTACCGGTCTCCATTCTGCCAGCACCATTCACCCTCCTGCCAGTTGTCCTCTTGGCACAGATCTCGGTCGCCTGCCCGGTGGGAGCACTCCCTGTTGCGATTCTGGTTCCCCGGCCCCGGTCCCTCAATGCCGACACTGATGTCCCACTTCAAACACCGGTCAGCGATGGTCAGCAGGCAGACACAGTTGGCAATAGCCCCACTATGGTCACAAAAGGGAAGTTCACCCCTCACCTAGACCCCACCAGAGCAAATGGGCACCTGAGGCTATTCCGATGTCTATGGCACCGCCTTGGCAGCACGGCCAGTGCAGTGGCCTTATTGGAGTGCGTGGGCCGTGCTGGTGATGCCAATGCCCCCTTCGCACCGCTCATCTGCTGCTGCCTCGGAGCAACAGCTCGCAGCACCAGGCTCGGTGCATGAGACCCGCTTGGAGGTTGGAGTAGAGGAGTCAGCGTCCACCCCAAATCTCCCTTCCCCAATGGGGGATGATGCCTCGGAGCATCCCCCAGCAGTAAAGTCGTCCTTATCCCCAGATGAGGTGGTTGCGGGGACCCTCAAGAGCCAGCTTGCTGAATGATTTTAAGGAACACCAGGCCCTGCTTCGACAGGTGGCTGAGAACTTGGGCCTAGAGGTGGAGGAGATGGCCAAGCAGGCAGACATCTTGTTCAGTGTCCTCTCAGCCTTTGCCCCAGCACATGTTGCACCACCAGTGCATGATGGGGTCCTGAAAATTGCCAAGGCCCTCTGGCAAACCCCGTCATCCATCCCTTCCACCTCCAAAAGGGCCAAAAAGAAGTACTTCGTCCTGACCAAAGGGTTCAAGTACCTTTATACCCTCCCACCTCCGCAGCCAACAAAAAGGACAAGCAGGGGCACACTAGTTCAACTCCCCAAAATAAAAAGGCCAAAAGACTGGACCTTTTGGGGAGAAAAATTATTCAGCAGCTAGCCTGCAATTCCAGGTGGCAAACCATCAGGCCCTCTTGGGCAGGTATAACTTTAATTTATGGGACTCCCTCTGTAAATTCAAGGAGTCCTCCCTTATGCTCTGGCCCAGGAATTCTGGCCCTCCCTTTGAGCCTCTGGCTTCCTGCTCTCTTCTGCTTTTCTCTTGGAAGGTTTAGTTCCTGGTCCCGATAACATCTGCCCGCATGGTGTCCGAGATCAGGGCATTTACTTTGGATCCGATCTATATGGCCTTCTGTAAGGATAAGGCCCAGCTGCAACCACACCCAGCGTTTCTGCCCAAGGTCATTTCCCAGTTTCATACTGGCCAGGAGATAAACTTAACTGCCTTCTTTCCAAAACCTCATGCGTTGGAGGAGGAGCACAGGCTACACACCCGGGACGTCAGGAGGGCGCTGGCCTTCTATGTTGATAGAACGAAGCCATTCTGTATGTCAACGCAGCTGTTCATTGCAGTGGCAGACAGAATGAAAGGTTGCCCAGTATCTGCTCAGAGGATTTCATCCTGGATCATGGCCTGCATGCGCTACTTCTATGAACTGGAGAAGGTGCCTCTGCCAGCAGTAGTGACGGATCACTCGACTAGGGCACAAGCGTCAGTGGCCTTTGTGGTACAGGTACCAATCCAAGAGATCTGTAGAGCCACAACCCGGTCGTCTGGCCACATGTTCATGTCTCATTATATGCTTACCCGGCAAGCTCAAGACGATGCTGGCTTTGGCAGAGCAGAGCTGCAAGACCTTGAACTCCGAGCACACTTACATTGATACTGCTTGTGAGTCACCTAGAATGGAATTGACATGAGCAAGCGCTCGAAAAAAAAAATGGTTTACCTGCCTTTCGTAACTTGTTCTTCGAGATGTATTGCTCATGTCCATTCCATTACCCATCCTCCTGCCCCTCTGTCAGAGTTGCTGGCAAGAGGGAACTCAGCGGGCATTGGGGCAGCACTCAAGGGGGCACCACAGCTGGCCCTACAGATTCCGCTAAGGCAAAAATCTCCCACGGCCGTACACATGGGCGCGCAGACACCTAGAATAGAATTGACATGAGCAACACATCTTGAAGAACAACAGTAACAAAAGATAGGTAACAGTTTTTTCTTTCATGAAAAATAGCACTTTAATTAGCGGGAGTTTGGTACATCGATGGAGACTTTAGTACTTTTCATTCAGCTAAAACCCAATATCCTCTCCTACCTCTACAACTTTGTTGTTTTTATAAACATAGCAATTGCTGTATATGATCTGATCCAAGCCCACCTCGTCCAGTATCCTTTCTCTAGGAGTGGTCAGTACAAGATGCTTTAGATGCAAGAAACCACAAAGTGAGTCCCCCTCATAAGCATTCTTGTCAATGGATTATAAAATGAGAGAGAAAAAAATATTACAGGCTGTCCCTGATAAGGAGTTTGGGAAAAGGAGAAATTTTAGGGATTGGAATCCTTTCACAAAAGAGAAAAACTGCTTCCTCAGCACAATTCAGGCAGTTCAGTTGTCCATTCCCTACCTAAGAGAATTCCCAAAAGTATGAATCAGACATTTGATATCTCATTAAAATGAAAGTTGTGGTTAGTGAGTTTCAGATTGGCTCCGCTCACTTATGCTAAAGCTTTGAATCCACGTCTGGTGCTGTTCTCCATGTTTACTCATGGTTAACTAGGCACTTCCTGATATCTAGGAACTACCTTTTGGGGTGAAAGTAGAGGCAAAATAGTGGTGCTGGTTTTGTTAGAAAATCCACACAGTGTGAGAGAGCAGCCATTTTGGATATATCCTCTATATTAGTGCTATTTGGGCTGCAAGAGATACCGGAAAAGAGTGAAATTCACCCCTGTGCAGCGGGCCATGTGGAGTGGTTATAGAGTTCCTTGACCTCTAAAGTTATTAGAGAGGACCAGGATATGTTGCCGGGGGAGATTAATAAAGAGAGACTTCCTGGTCAGTAGGGTTGTGACCTAGCCAGTTTTTAATTGGCCTTGCTGGTGTTTTGACTGGCTGGCTGGCTGCTGGTTGCAGTGTGCTGGTTTGGGGTGTTGGGTTTTTTTCCTACTTGGAAAAAGAATATTGAACTGCCATATTGAAACGAGCAACTGTAAGCTGCTCAGCCAGCAGTACATAGGTCACGTGGTGCTGGGAAGGATGGACAGACCTGAGGCTTGATAGTGGAGACCAGGATGTGGGAAGGTGGGGCTCCTGCAAGGGGACAGTAGTGCGGGCTTCCTCAAGGACTGAGGTTCCTGTGAGAAGGGCTAATGGGCCTGGGGGGCAGGGGTGGGAGAGTGCGCCTGAAAGAAGAAAAGGTGGAGGTACCAAACCTACATAGCAGGGAGTTCTCCAATTGCTTCTGAAGGTATGGCTCTGTGGTTATGTCCTCACATTCCAAGCAAGAACTAGGTGCACTCCTTTCTCTCTCAAAAAAAGGGGTGCTTTAGTGGGACATTTCACCCCTTTTGCAAAAATTGCTGCCCTATATAAAAAAACAACTACTAAATCATTCAGGAATGTGAATTGGGTGACAGGGTTGCTCAAAAGATTGGTAGTAGAAGGTGGTGCTTTTATGTCTAGATCATGGGTTCAAATCAAACGTTTTATAAGCCAGATGTTTTAAGGAGAGTCTGGGGGATGTTTGCATTTACCCATGGAATGGCTAAATCAAGTAATTCTGTTTGCATTATAGTTTAATTACTCTTGACCCTCCAGAATTAAACTTAAAAATATTTTTGAGCAATTTCCTATTTATTGTCTGCTTCTCGGCTCTGGGGTATCTAAGGCATCTCTGGCTCAGTATCTCTAACAATAAAATGTACTGCTGTTGCCATATATCTGAAGGGACTGTAGGATGGTGAATCCCTGATAATAAGAGAGATTTAAATTCTGCTGTGCTCCTTAACAGGCAAGATTCTTAGCTGAAATGCCCAAGTGTCGCATACATTAAAAATATGCCTCATAGTCCTCCTCAAATTGAGCTGAATTAGATAAATGCACTTTTTAAAATAGAAGAAATAATTCTTTTTGAAACAGATAATATACCTGCTAATAAATGACATTTGTTAGTGCTCCAGCACTTGGAGGTAATTTATGGACATGGAGGGGGGAGGGATTCATTTTAATATCATTTTCTTTCACTTGAACTAATTCTGTGCTTATAGAATCCTCTTGTTTGGTTTCAGAAAGCAGCTTGTTGGTTTGGGGTTTTTTTTGCCATTCCCTACTATTGCCATTTTATCTCCAGATGAAACTCCTGTTTGTGTGGAGGAAAAAAAAAAAAAGGAGAGAGAGAGAGAGAGAAAAACGGTTCCTGTTGGAGGAGAGCGTTTTGGCTTCTCTCTGTACAGATTAAGTTCAGATTGGTACCCTTTTTATCTTGCTTTAATGTGCCTGGGTTCACTCTCTGTTGCTGCTGCCTCTGCCACTGTCTTCTGTCACCCCTAATGATTCTGATAAAGTGCAATTCTAGAAGAGAATGTTGCCTCTTAATTTCAGGATGGATGGCCACCTCAGGGCCTGCATGGTGCTGCATTGTGAATCTGAATGGAGAATGCATTACTTCAAGGACTCCATACTCAAATGAACCACTAATGAAAGAGCACTGGAGTCCTGAAAAGAAGCAGAGACTGGAACAAGTTTAATAGCCAACTTGAAGGTCAATTTAAAGTAAGAGCTGACTGGTTTTTTTCTCTTCTTTTTCTTCTTATGGGAGTGGGTGTCATTCGTGTCTCGTTAAAGGCTATTAGCTGTATGCAGATTACTATATTTAATCACCCAAACAAGTTAGAATTACAGCTAAAATCTCCCTATCAAAACTCAGTTGAACTACCCACTATTTTAAGATGTGTAAGCAAGCTGTCTCCTCTATAGCTTCTTCGAGGATGTGCTCAACAGTAAAACAGAACAACCTGCATGCTGTTAGAATTACAGCAAGAAAGCAAATCTGCGAAGGAAAATTTGATCTGTGCAGCAACAGAAACACGCAGTACTTCTTTAAAAAAGAAGATGACGACGGTCACTTCCCCCAGGATGAAAATTCCCCTCATGGTTACTTTTTTTTTTTAATGTTAATTTGCATTTTAAGGTCATATGACTCCATCTACAACAGTGCACCTATGCTGTTTGCCAGCAAGTAATTAGATTTGATATTCTGTGTCTTACAATTAATTCTCTACTCTTACAGCTCTGCTCAGTTTTACACTGTAGGTTTTCATTACATTATTAGCACATTTTATGATACAGAAAATTACTAAAAAAACTTTCATGTTTTCCCTCCCAGTGGGAGGACTTGGAGTAGTTTGTATCTGTCAAATGTGCACAAGGAAAATATTCAACACGCTTTTTTTTTTTCATTTGAGAAACAGGCCTGTATTCATTGGGGTGCTGTTAAATCAACTTGGATTTTTTTGTGAGGCTTATATTTTTCCATCTATTACAGTACAGGTATTTAAAAAACTAAACTGGACAGACAGAATTATTTTCAAGCTGATTGGAAACCTCTAAACAGATTTCCTGCATTTCTTTATGGTTTTTAGACTGAAATTCATGTGGTTCCAAAAGTGGTTTTGCAAGCCTGCGTTTCAGTTCTTTCTCTGAGTTTATTAAATAGACTAATCTATGATTTCATACTTCTTTTCTTTGCCAAGACAACTACTTCTCAAAAATATCCCAGCACTCAAGAGCCAATAAACACTGGTTTCTGTGCGTTGTTCCACAGCTGAGATGCACTAAAGCCTTACTCAGGGAAATGTGCAAGAGAAGAAAGCTTGAAGTGATACTGATGCGGAGATTAAAACAGTATGAAGGGCTCTAATGCATGTGTGGGACATTGCTTTAAAATTAGTCTTTTCTATATTTGGACAGTCAGATGTTTAATATTTTCCTACAGAATGAGATTGTCCACTGTTGTTTTGAATAGCTCTCTCTCTCCCCTTTTCCCCTGGGTACAGCAAACTATCTCAGCAAATTGAGAGCTAGCCAGTTTTGCAACATATCTCCTTACCTCTGGGTGTTGCTGTCAGACTTTCTTTTAATTTAGGCCAGGTCTACACTACTAATAGTTTATAGTGAATAAGCCACTCCCCTGAGCAACATAAATTACACTAATCTAAATGCCAGTGTGAAAAGCACTGTGTCAGCGGGAGAGCTTCTCCTGCTGATATAGCTACTGCCTCTCATGGAGGTGGATTTATTATGCCAACAGGAGAGTTCCCGTCAGCATAGAGCATCTTAACCAAATGCGCTACAGCAGCATCCAGTGCAGCTGTGCCGATGTAGCATTTTTAATGTAGACTAGCTCTTAAAGAATTGCAATCTGCATGCTAATGAGCCCTTGCACAGTGTACCTTAGCTGTGTAGGACCAGCAGAATTTTACACATTCTCGTTTACTTTTTTTTTTCTTATCCACTGATAAATGTTGATGCCACTGATAGCAAACATCACCTGCAGTTCTGACTCAGTCTCCAGCATTTCATAGATGTAGAGCATTAATTCTTGCCAGCACATGGCCAATGTTGTCCGCAAACTGTTTGCAGTAGCTTCTGGTTTGGGGATGATGAAGATTCATGCAGTGATCATTAGTTTACATTGAAAGCATCTGCAAAGTTTTGCGTTGTTCTCAAGACACACAGGTCATGGCAGATCTTGAGAGCTTGCCCCCATGCAATTCTATGGCCAGTTCTCTCACCTCCAAATACAACTAGCTCCCACTGAAGTATATAGAAATTGTTTGTATCCTAAAGTGGAAGAATTAAGTCCCCTGTGTTTTAGAAATTTATTCCTCTGAGTGTGAATTCCAGTCTATAGAACAATTCAGTCTCCTATACGTGACTCTCACATTAGTAATTCTGGTTACAGGAGAAGAAAAATATTGCTAAGAAATGTTAAATCAGTCATTACCACATTGGGGATTATATATTTAAATTCAAACACATGGCTGTTATTATTTTGTTGTTGCTTTATTTTTGGACTCTCACCTTCTGGGCCTAGCAGGATGCAAAGGATATTCATGTGGCTCTCGCACATTCCCCTACTATTGGTAAAACTTACACATGAATAGATGGTCATAGGGAGCACAGTTTGCAAAGGAATTTAAGACAAACTTTTGAATTCCTTTGAATCCAGAAATTAAATTTAGAGGCTAGTTGATAATCTGAAGCTGATCACTTCAACTGGATACAAAGCAGTCCATCTGTTTTTCAAATGAGAAGTAGCAAATGCTTTCAAATGGAATCACAATTTATTTAATTCATTATTAATTGCTTAGAAAGTCCAATTCAGGATGATTAATTCCTAAAATTGACTTAATTATAATTGTCTAGATTGTCATTCTCCCGATTAATTAATTCTAAAAATTGCAGAATCATAATAACCTCTAAATAATACATGCTTTTTAAAATCCTGCAGTTGCACAAAGTTCAGAACATCCCATTATCCATAATGAAAGATAAAATGCTTTTTGCAGGCTTGGTGATTACACTCAGTCATGGTACCTACAGATTGTCGAATCCATCAGTCAGCAAAACACATCCCTAACAAAGTTACAAGGTGAGAAAGAACACAAAGTACTTCTAGGTCCATTCCATTGTCATCTTTTATAGCACTTCTGCTATTCTTGGTTAGTGAAGCCAGTAGGAGCTGTGAAAATTGCATTTATTTAGGTGCCTAAATACAAAATTTAGGATCCTAAGTTTGGAAATTTGGGTGTTAGTTCCAGATGATTCAATATATCCTAAAATAGAAACAGAAAATTATTTGAGTTCCATTCCTGGCTAAATTCATAGCAGCAGATACCAACGAAGGGTGGATAATCTTGCAGTAACTGCCACATTCACATCGTTGATCTTCCTGAAAACACCATCCTGGCCACTATGGATGTAGAAGCCCTCTACACCAACATTCCACACAAAGATGGACCAGAAGCCAAGAAATTAATTTAGGCTTGAATAGAGCCTGGGAGTGAATGGGTCATTACACAAAGTAAAACAATTTCCCCATGTTTATTTCCCACCACCACACACACACACACACACTCTCTCTCTCTCTCTCTCTCTCTCTCTCTCTCTGTTCCTCAGACGTTCTTGACAACTGCTGGAAATGGCCCACCTTGATTATCACTACAAAAAGTTTTCTCTCCCCCCCCATTGCTATAGTAATAGCTCATCTTAACTGATCACTCTCCTTGCAGTGTGTATGGTAACACCCATTGTTTCATATTCTCTGTGTATATAAATCTCCCCACTGTATTTTCTACTGAATGCATCCAATGAAGTGAGCTGTAGCTCACGAAAGCTTACGCTCAAATAAATTTGTTAGTCTCTAAGGTGCCACAAGTACTCCTTTTCTTTTTGCAAATACAGACTAACACGGCTGCTACTCTGAAACCTGTCATAGAGAATAGAAGTGACTTGCCAAGGTCACAGAGTGCATCAGTGGCAGCGTCAGGATTAGGACCCATGTCTCCTGATTTTTTTTCTTGGGCGCATTACCACACAGCTGCTGGCTATACACAGAATTTTATGGAGATAGTCAAATAATATGCCACTGTACATCACAGGACATATTCTGCTGTGTACTGAGTAACTCCATACCAAATAGATCTGCTAAGGAGGGTTAGTTAGAATCATAAGAGGTGGCAGACAAGAAACCAGTTGATGAACTAATCTGAAGAAGTACTCCATGAATCAAATAAGAAACTTGTGAAACGTCAAAGTCACTGGGACAAGGACAAAACTAAATTTATTTAAGTTTGCAATAATCTATTCTACTATAATTGTCCTTAATATCATGTTTGTTTATTTGTTTGTTTTACAGGGACATACTAAAAGGGGGCCAGATTTTCTTATGGCATCTTAATAACAGCAGTGAGCAGCTTGGATTTCCATAATGCTTTTCACTGAGTGGAACATCCTAAAGTGCTTTGCAAAGCATTTAATTACCAGTAATGCAGTGACTGCACTTTGTTGGCCTAGCATTAAAGGCAGTATCAGTAAATGAAAAACTCTGTACCTTTATATTATAAGTAGTAAGATTGGAAATCTTTCAGCTTCCATGAGGAAATATCATAGTCTCTTCAAAGGTTAATAAAACTCTAGCAATTTTTAGTTGAATTCAACAATACTTTTGTGTTCTTACAAAAGCTATTTTAATTGAAAAAATCTGATATGGTAAATTGGCGCCTGTAGCTCCAGCCCCAGAGTAGGTGCCTATACAAGGAGCCGCATATTAACTTCTGAAGAGCCGAATGCGGCTCTGGAGCCATAGGTTGGCCACCCCTGCTCTAAATCATAACAAATTTGAGCCCAAAGGTGAAAAGGTGAACAATTGAGCCACACCGACACAGTAAACTGAAAAAAAGATTCAAATTATGTCGTTTCTGTGGTTATAGGATTTTCCAGCTCAAATGAGTTTCCAGAGACAAACCATTATTTCCTGTAAAATCCATTGTGAGATGCTTTTTGACATTACTAAAATCGCTGTTCAGAAGGTCTTTGCTTTTTCAGTCCTAGGCATAGAGTATTTTAAATTCCTTTGTACCAAACCATTCATTTTATTAATCCTCTCCATGCTGAAATGCATACAATCTGTAACCAAGTTCTGCACAACTGTAGGTCAAATTGCCAAAACTAGCTTTCCACAAAAATGCTTTGCTATATTATGTTCCAAGATGCCTCCTGACTAACTCTTATGCATACGATGAAACCTTCTCAGTTTTACAGAACGGCCTGCAATTCTGCTATTACATGAGATAACCATAGAAACAAATTTGTTAGTGACCTCTGGCATAATCCTCCAAAGTGACAACTTTTAAAAACCTTCGAATGCATAAAATCAGATCTTGTCAGTTACATAAAATATTTATGGGGGAAAGACAGAAACTGCAACTAGTGTATTAGCCATTCAACAGTGTAGTTATGGCTTCGAGGGACACTTTATCAGCTACGTGTTATATTTAAAAAAAAAAATTGCATTGCCTAATGAATGACAGTTTATTGAAGAAGAAATTCACATACTAAATATTAATTCTTGTGAGGCTGGACTCATACTGGCTAGCCACAAGTGCTGGAGAGAAAATACTGTCCTTCTGGATTTCTCCAAATATTTCTGTGCAGTTCTATTAATGCACATAATCTGGAGTAATCACCACCCATAGTCTACCATTTCATTATAATGTTGTTGTTAGGTTTTTAAAGAATTGCACTCTGCCCCCTTCCACTGAGTGGGACCGTAAGCTTTCTGGAGAAGGGACTGTCTCTTTGTTCTGTGTTGTACAGCGCATAGCACAATGGAGTCCTGGTTCATGATTAAGGCTTCTAGGCACTTTGGTAGTACACGTAATAATAATTAATAAATTCTGCCAGTTGGTTTCAGTGGGACTGCTGGTGGAGGAAGGTACTGTACAACATATGGGTTGCAGAATCAAGGTTAACCTCATACTTCTGAGAACCAAAGCACACAGCTGTGTTCATTGGGGAGTTTCAGTTGTATCCAAGAGCAGAATTTAGCTCACTGAGTGCAATAAATATTTTATGCATCGATAGATAAACTGGATTCTCTAGGGAAAAAATCGTGAAGCATATGAAATGCCCATGATGATTAATTGAGTTACAGACAATAAATTCTTATATACATTTGAGAGATGGAGGATGGCAGCTCAGATGACTAGTGTTGGGTCGGTCCATTCTGTTCCCATGAAGATAACAAGATGCTGGGAAAAAAATGAGAAATTGCAGAAGTCTGATAATGTTTTATCATGCACTTGTCCAGTGTGCTGTAGTAAATTCTAAGTAAAGTACTTGATAATCTGCAGTAGTATAAGATCTGCTATCGGTCGAGTCTTGCAGTAAAAAGCCTTTCTGATTAGATAAACTAAATGTTACAGGTAAACTGTGTGTGTTGCTGCTCATCTTGCATAATTCCCCGGTGCCTGGATAAAAACACATGCCATTTATAGATTCTCCTCTCACCTTCAAAGGACTTTACAGACTTTAGCTCATTAATTTTAGCATCATGCTATTCATACAGTGTGAACAGATATTCAAAAATGGGTATCTAACACTAGGCTTCTAAATCCATCGTCGGAGGGTTTAAATTCTAGTGCAGACCATCATGTTGCCCACTAACAGGCCGTGTGGTCCCTGCTAACACATGCTAATGGGATTACATTAATGCACACTAGGGAACTTCCTAGGGTCCATGCTGGCCAGTTAGTATGTGACATGCTAGTGCACACTATAATTTACACCACTTTGGTGTAAGTTAATATACCGTGTAGACAAACCTTGGGAATGTCTGAGCACCCACTCAATGAGAGCTGCAGGTGCTCAGCACCTTTGAAAGTAACCCTACTTTTATTTGGGTGCCTGTGAATTAAAAAGCCTAATTTAGTTTTGACATTTTGGTGGATGTATTTTATATTTTGACCACCCTTTGGTGTCACTAATGATGTTGAAATGCTCGAGTCATGGATATGTTTGATAACTCTAAACTGGTGGAGCCCCCTACCTAGATCCAAATGCAAGCTTAAGTGCTGGGGGGAGGGATAGCTTAGTGGTTTGAGCATTGGTCTGCTAAACCCAGGGTTGTGAGTTCAATCCTTGAGCACAAAATACAATCCTTGAGGGGGCCATTTAGGGATCTGGGGCAAAAATTGGGGATTGGTCCTGCTTTGAGACTAGATGACCTCCTGAGGTCCTTTCCAACCCTGATATTCTATGATTCTAATCATAGCGTCAAAAAAAAATCTCCCTTTCTTGAGGCTAAATTCTCCGAAGGTTCCGTTAACGCATTCTGAACCTTCTCCCCATTGGGCTACTCCCGACCCCTCTTATCCAGGGTGGAGTCTAACACACTACACTACCCCAGAGGTGACAGTAATTAACTTGTAGCTAACAATAGGATTCCAGCACTTGCTAACAGGCAAAATACAGCTACATCAACCTGTTAATCCTGTTACAGCTACATCAACCTGTTAATATGAGTAATGGAGTAATATCCATTTTTCTGATGATAAAGTCATGGCAGTTTGACTACAAGATGGTGAAAAATGAATGGCATTGGCCCCCAAAGTTCTTGGGTCAAATCTTCCTTTACGAACATGTCACTATTCCCATTGCAGGGACAATCTGGCATCCACAGGGACAGCTGGGCCCCTTTTGCTTTGTCTCGAATTCTTGTAACCATCAGCGTGGGTTAGGAATGTTTTTGAGTTTGCCAAGCCCAATTATACTGCTTCTCACTGTGTCCAATTTTCCAGAAAAGGCTGCATGGAATTTGTATTTTTCTTCTTTACCTAAGAAAGACCTAAGAAAGATGTATCTCCATCACTACCTGGAGCTCACCCTTCTAGTTCCCCTCTGGTAATCTCACAACCTCCTTACCTTTCTCCCTCTTCTTCTCAACACCAAACCCACTACTGACCTTATCTTGTCCCTCAACAAAACCAGCCCCTGTTCTGCCATTACATATTGCTGCTCCTTATCACTGACCTCATTGTCCACTGTGTATTTCCATGGCATGTTCAGACTATCATTCCTATCCTTTCCTGTCATTCCTTACCTTTCCAACTCCTCCTTTAAAATGGCACTATAGAGTAGGAAAAAGATTTAGGCACATTTATAGTTTGCTGAGCCTTCTGCTCCAAATTTTGCATTTTATTCTGAATACTGTGATCATTTGTAGCTCTTCCAAGAGCGTTCCATAGTCCACAGGTTTTGCTCCTTGAACTTTGAGCTCACATTAGAACTCAAGTTTCCCAATTGTCCTTTTCATGGGACATACCTGGGGCTAGTGTTAACTAAGAGGCTTCTCTTTCATAATTGTAGTTGTAGAACAAACACACCTCTTTTCAGTTCTACTTGTTTTTCATCATTATACCATATTATTATTTTGTAAGTGCAAAAATTAAATTAGCCAGTAGTCTTGTGGAAAATAGTTCCTTTTGCTGGAAGCATCAGTGCTTTGCAGGGCACATTTCTTAAGCTTCAACATCTCAGTATTTGCTGAGACATGAAGTGGCACTGGTCACTGAGGAGACACAGCAAAGAATAAAGGAACTGTGCCATAGAGCTAATACAGTAATAACGAGCTGACATAAGCAAAGTATAAGATCTCTGGTTTCACTTAGTTCATTATGGATAGTACCTGATTGAACGGCAGATGCTTATGAAAGTAAAATGACAATGATCAAATAAAGAAGTCAGCATAGCTTTAGCTAGTAATAACTATGTTTTTGTCCTCTGATGTGCACATACAGTACCCCCCCATGTTGGTGAATGTTGGACTAGGGTACCTGAAGCTATGATTTAGCTCTAAGGAGGATGAACAATGCTTATCCTACTCTCTGGTTTCATCTCTCTCTAGCTGCTGCATACGTGACATAATCTAGTGATATTAAACTTGTGACTGTTTGCATGCAGCTCTCGCCGAGTTCCTCAGGCTCTAACTGAGCTCAGCCAGAGTGAACAGAGAACCCATCACATGTTTGTGCATTACTACACCACCATTCAGGGGTGGACGTGTCCTTTGTGGTTTCCAAGGCTGTGTACTGCTGTACACAGTGCTGGGCTAGAATGAACTAATATGAACTGTGATTCAGACTTTGCTACCATTATGTAAAAGACACAGTGCTGACAGAAATAATATGGTATGTAATTTATATTTGCCCATAAATATAGTAAAATAGAAACATAAAATCTTCACCATTCAATGTAGGACTAAAATCAAATGTGAGCCAAGCAAGTCTAGAACTTAGAAGAGTTTTCATGGTGATAGGCACAATATGAGAACCAGGATAGGGTAAGAGAGGTGGTGCAACAGAAGTAAAAGAAATGGCATTCTGTAAAAAGATGTACACAAAACTTCACAAACAAACTGAGGAGGGGGTGCAAAAACAGAATAAGCAATGGCAGAATAAACAGAACTGTGCAAAACATTGAGGAGAGGTTCACAAGGGAAATACATATATACATTGCCATGAACTAGGGGACAGTCAGGAGCTGGAATAATAAAAACATAAGAATGGCCATACTGGGTCAGAGCAATGGTCCATCTAGCAGCCTGTGTTCCAACAGTGGCCAGTGCCAGATAGTTCAGATGGAATGAACAGAACAGGGCAATTTATTGAGTGATCCATCCCCTGTCATTCAGTCCCAGCAGTGAGAGGCTTAGGATACCCAGAGCATGGGGTTGCATACCTGGCTATCTTAGCTAATAGCAGTTGATGGACTTATTTTCCATAAACTTATCCAATTCTTTTTTGAACCCAGTTATATTTTGACCTTAACAACATCCCTTGGCAATGAGTTCCACAAGTTGAGTGTGTTGTGTGAAGAAGTACTTCCTTATGTTTGTTTTTAAATCTTCTGCCTATGAATTTAATTGGGCAACCCCAGGTTTGTATGTTACATGAAGGGGTAAATAACACTTCCTTATTAATTTCCCCACACAATTCATGATATTATAGACCTCTATCATATCGCCCCTTAGTTATCTCTTTTCCAAGCTGAACAATCCAAGATTTTTTAATCTTTCGTCATATGGAAACTGTTCCTTACTGTTGTCCTTCTCTGTTACTTATTCCAAGTCTAACGTATCTTTTTTGAGATAGAGAGACCAGAACTGCACACAGTATTCCAGGGTGGGCATACCGTAGACTTGTATAATAGCATTATGATATTTTCTGTCTTATTTTCTATCCCTTTCCGAATGGCTCCTAACATTGTTAGCTTTTTTTGACTGCCACTGTACGTGAACTTATCTGGATACACTGGTACTGAAAACTACATAGGAAAAAAATATTCCAAAGAATGCAGTAGATCTTCTCTGGTATTACATCACATCAAGGCAGGTTTGAGAGGTATCAGCACTTTCAGACTGAATATAGAGATGGAAAAGGCACCTGGAAAATATCTGTTATGTGCTAAAACAGTGGTTCTCAACCAGGGGTATGTGTATCTCTGGGGTTACTCAGAGCTCTTCCAGAGCGTTCATCCATTCATAGTTGTCTAGTTTTACAACAGGCTACATAAAAAGTACTAGTAAAGTCAGTACAAACTAAAATTTCATATGGACAATGACTTGCTTATACTGCTCTATATATTATACACAGAAATGTAAGTATCGTATTTATATTCCAATTTATTTATTTTATAATTATATTGTAAAAATGAGAAAGTAAGCAATTTTTCAGTAATAGTGTGCTGTGACATTTATTTAATTTTATGTCTGATTTTGTAAGTTTTTAAGTGAGGTGAAACTTATAGATTCATAGATACTAAGGTCAGAAGGAACCATTCTGATCATCTAGTCCGACCTCCTGCACAGCGCAGGCCACAGAATCTCACCCACCCACTCCTATGAAAAACCTCACCCATGTCTGAGCTATTGAAGTCCTTAAATCATGGTTTAAAGACTTCAAGGAGCAGAGAAGCCTCCCTCAAGTCAACCATGCCCCATGCTACAGAGGAAGGCGAAAAACCTCCAGGGTCTCTCCAATCTGCCCTGGAGGAAAATTCCTTCCCGACCCCAGATATGGCAATCAGCTAAACCCTGAGCATATGGGCAAGATTCACCAGCCAGATACTACAGAAAATTCTTTCCTGGGTAACTCAGATCCCATCCATCTAATATCCCATCTCAGGGGATTTGGCCTATTTACCCTGAATATTTAAAGATCAATTAATTACCAAAATCACATTATCCCATCATACCATCTCCTCCATAAACTTATCAAGTAGAATCTTAAAACCAGATAGATCTTTTGCCCCCACTGCTTCCCTTGGAAGGCTATTCCAAAACTTCACTCCTCTGATGGTTAGAAACCTTCGTCTAATTTCAAGTCTAAACTTCCTGGTGGCCAGTTTATACCCATTTGTTCTTGTGTCTACATTGGTGCTGAGCTTAAATAATTCCTCTTCCTCTCCTGTATTTTTCCCTCTGATATATTTATAGGGAGCAATCATATCTCCCCTCAACCTTCTTTTAGTTAGGCTAAACAAGCCAAGCTCCTTATGTCTCCTTTCATAAGACAAGTTTTCCATTCCTCGGATCATCCTAGTAGCCCTTCTCATTACCTGCTCCAGTTTGAATTCATCCTTTTTAAACATGGGAGACCAGAACTGCATACAGTATTCTAGGTGAGGTCTCACCAGTGCCTTGTATAACGGGACTAAAACCTCCTTATCCCTACTGGAAATGCCTCTCCTGATGCATCCCAAAACCGCATTAGCTTTTTTCACAGCCATATCACATTGGCAGCTCATAGTCATTCTATGATCAACCAATACTCCAAGGTCCTTCTCCTCTTCTGTTACTTCTAATTGATGCGTCCCCAACTTATAACTAAAATTCTTGTTATTAATCCCTAAATGCATAACCTTACACTTCTCACTATTAAATTTCATCCTATTACTATTACTCCAGTTTACAAGGTCATCCAGATCCTCCTGTATAATATCCCGATCCTTCTCCGAATTGGCAGTACCTCCCAGCTTTGTATCATCTGCAAACTTTATTAGCACACTCCCACTTTTTGTGCCAAGGTCAGTAATAAAAAGATTAAATAAGATTGGTCCCAAAACCGATCCCTGAGTACGCAAGACAAATCAGACTCCTGAAAGGGGTACAGTAGTGAGGAAAGATTGAGAGCCACTGTACTAAGAGATGGGAGTAGAACATGGAGTGAGAGAAACATCAAGTAAGGTTGATTCATTGTCTGGTGGCAGATGCATGAACATCCCCAGTGCAGAAACAAGTAAACAGCCTGAAGCGTGCATTAAAGGGAAAATAATCTAATAAAACTGGAAGAAAACACTATTATTCTCATTGTTGTTCTGCTGTGAAGGAAAGGTAACTAAGGAAACCTAGAGATTTACAGATGTACCAGTCTTCAGTCAAGGACTTATAACATTTGTACACAACTGCTAAATAGGTGACCCATTATAACATGAGCTCCCAGTCTGACAAATAGTCCCAAGATTCTGTCAGGATTCTTCACGAGGTTCCACCATCAACTGATAAATTAATTAGAGGAAATGAAAACTATAAACCTACCTCTGTTATATGTCATTATACAACTGAGAAGTTTTATTTCATCTCAAAATAGATGTCTTATAACCTATTCAAAGTCTAGCCTCAGGTATAAGTTGTAGTCAATTATTGTAAATATTCATGTTCATGAATGAACCTTATGCAAAGAATAATGACAAAAATCTACATAAATCAAGAAGATCATGAATTTACAGAGTTCTTCATAGCTTGTCTGGAAACTAAATTGGGTTAGAAAAAAAGTCAACTGACAGAACATTAGAATCAGAGATATCAAATGATATTATACATGCAGTTCCTGTGAGTTAGGCTGATACATGAATGTGGGGCTGGAAAATTCAGCTTTCAGATCATGTCCCAACCATATTCTTTAGCCTATCAGCTAGCAGAGATGCTCATTTGTAAGGTGAGCAGACTAAATACATGTACAAAATGGTCAAAAATAGGGGCAAGAAATTTCCTGCAAAATTAAAGCACATAACCAGGCTGATAAAGGAAGAATGAGGAGTGCCAGAGTTGGTGTAGCATCTTAAAAGCTTTGAACTTTTCTATAGGAGTTGGAGAGTATCTGGTATGGACCTATGCTGGAACAGAAAGATTGACAAAATAGACAAATATTGTCATCATAAACTTTATTATATATTCCATATGTATTTGGCTCTGTGTGTTTGCATGCACAAATTTGTTTGCATTTTAGGTTTCAGAGTAGCAGCCATGTTAGTCTGTATTCGTAAAAAGAAAAGGAGTACTCATGGCACCTTAGAGACAAACAAATTCATTTGAGCATAAGCTTTCGTGAGCTACAGCTCAGCTTATACTCAAATAAATTTGTTAGTCTCTAAGGAGCCACAAGTACTCCTTTTCTTTTTGCATTTTAGGTGAGTGATGTTTTACTTGTGACTGCATAAATGGGAAGAGTGCTTTTAATTTGGAACCTGTGTGTTTATTTGGAACCTTGATTCTTGTGTGTGTGTCAAACATCACACTTACAGAGACACTTTTGGAATGATCAGTGGCAATGAGATGAGGCTTTGGCATAATTTTGATAATGATGCTGCCTGAGATGGTCCCTGGTTCTTTGAAAATGGAACAATCTCCCAGCCAGGGAAAAGTGAATCCATAGAATGAGGTCCTGCATCTTGTTATGTTGAATGGGTTCCTTTTAGATACAAAGCAAAGATCTTTGTTCTTCTTCAAGTGATTGTCCCTATTGTATTCCACTGAGGGTTAATGCATTTGGAGTTGTATCAGAGGGAACCTTTTTCCTCTGCACAAGCAATTGGTCAGAAGCATGACTAGGAGGAACCTGGCTTAGTCTGCATACAATGATCCTTAGGGGCCAGGGTTCGAGGTCAGCAGATGAATTTTTTTTCCTGGTGGTCAGTAGCAAGCACTATTTCTGTTTAGAGTCCCTCTGGTGTCCTTTCACTGCAGTGTTTAGCCCAGCCCTTTCTTTGGACCTCTGTCTCTGTCATCATAGTCATTTCCATAAAAACCATTGTGATCTTACAAATAGGAGATTCTGGCTAGAGGAAAGGAATGAAGCTGAGAGCCAGATGAAGTCTTCAAAAACCCATGTTCTACTTTTAGGCACATATATTTATTAACAAAGAAACAGTGATGAAACCCTGAGACAATGCACGGGAACAAGATGAATTTATTCAAAACAAAATAATTGTCAGAATTTTCCCTCAGAGAAAGCAGGTCACATAAACACTCATTCCCCATTATGAATTTGGATATTAAGTGTTGGATCCAGTTGGCAACAGAGCTCACAAATCTGAAACTAAGACATTTTATTCATATCTCTAGACCCAGAAGGAATCCAGCATTTCCTCCCATGTCTGTAAACATCCCTGTGAAAGAAGATTTTCTGTTCCTTCAGACTAGAGGCATCCATGCAAATATCTTGAAATTCTGCTTGAGTCAGGCTTCCCCCTAGCTTCTTGGTGCAGCAGAAAAGGGGAAAGTTGCACTTAAAACCAAATGTTTTTTTCAACATGCTTATGTTTATTACACTGTGCACTTGGTGCCACAGTCAAGGGTTAACTGTACCTCTGCACCCTCCACGATCTCCTCAATGCACCCCTTTAGGTCTCAGGCCTCTATCCATCACCTCTCTTTGACCAGGGACCTATTTCCCTCTCCCTTCAGACCGCGGATTTAGGTTTGAGTTCCCCTGCAGTTCTCTGTCTTATCCTAGCAGGTCTGACCTTAGTCCAGTTACTGTCTCTTAGGAATAATGACAGGGTTCCAGTGAGCAGCCAGCTTTCACAAAGCACAATATGTTTATTTTAGGACAAAGTATTACAGAGAAAACATAGAATAAAACCATGCACAGTTTACACACAAACTCTAAACTTTACAGGTATCACCCATCTTCCACATGGACAACTTGGCAGGTTCCAGTCCTTCACGCTCTTCCAGCAGGGTTTTGTCCTCTTGGGTACAATCTCATGTAGGTTTTTGGATCAAAATAAAGAACCCTTGGCCAGTTCAGGCTGACCTCTTATACCATGAGATCTTTCTTGGTCTGCTGGGCTTCTTGAACCCATCTGCAATTCCCCCTCCCACACCCCACTGGTGGCACTTCTCAAGAGTTGTTTACCTGTCCTGGGACCTGCAATAATTACTCTCCCCCGATTTTAGTTCCTTGGTAACGCTACCCCATGGAGCTAGAATACACTCTCTAACTCACAAATGTACATATAACATTTTATAGATACACTTTTTGTATCACTAATCTTGGTACCTATAGCATCTGGCACATCTCAGTAGAATAGTTTTTTGAAATACCCATATTTTCACCGTTTCACATCTGTCACACACTTCCTTCCAGCCAGTTTCACCTGTTCCCATTGAGCCCTCAGATACATACACTCTTCCCTCACCTCTGGAAATGCTGTTGGTGTAGCCCTGGAATATCACCTACATTGCTATCAGTTGATTCTCCAGATTGCATCTCTTTGGCCACTCTTTGTTAACATACTCATAGGACAGTTCTTCACAGCCAGGTTTCTCAAACTCATAGGAAATTATGAAGTTTATGCCTTTCGAGCTGACAATAACTTACTTAGACAAAGAAAATTATGTAATGAGAGATGTTGGGAATCTCTTGACATCAGACTATAATTATATTTACTCTTTGTATTATGGTAGTGCTTAAAGGTCCCTGGAATATAGCAGCTGCCTCCCTTGTACCCTCTTGTGGCCTGGGGGCATATTACAGGCAGCCTGCCTCAGTTTTCCATCGTGAACTGTTCAAATAAAACTTCACCCAGGCTTTTGGTGGTCAAAAAAATGCGGAGACTAGATTGGTTAATATAAAATAAACTCCAGACAAAACTCAAAATCCCAGAAAAAGTCCATCCAAAATTCTACCCAAACAAAGGCCTTCCCTGCTTTGGCAGGACACTCCCAAGCGCTACCTGGCTGGAGTCTCAGTCCTGATTCACTGCTAGAGCCTGCTTACTCCTAACTCCTGATTCCTGAGCCTTGCCTCTTCCTGCTGCTTTTTTATAGGGAAATCCTGATTCCTCCAAGGTGTGGCTCCTTCAGTAATCAAGGTTGGCTGGCCCCAGGCCTTCCAGCCCTAAAGGGGAAAGCACCCTGTTACAGTTTGGATTGAGTCCTCATTGAGCTGGGCACTGCACAGAAATAAAAGACAGGCCATGATCCAAAGAATTTAAAATCTAAATAGGGACAAGATGTAATAGGAGGGTGTAGGGTGTCTGATGCAAGGGACACGGAGTAGGAAGATGAAGATAACAGTAAAAGGAATGCAAGGTTACATATTCTTAGCTGGGTGTACAATTTGGAAACTCCACAGTTTATTATTTTAAGATAAGCACATAGGTTTAATATAAAATTATAAATCATGCATCCAAATACAGTTAACTATCACACTCCGCAAAGGGAATGCGAATGCAAAGTGCACACAGTAAGTATTCTGGTCATTTAAAAATAAGACACTTATAACTTAATGTGCTAACTATACCCCAATTTTCAACCCATGTATTTATCTGTTTTCTAATGGCAAAACAGGATTTGTGTGAGCCTGAATGTCAATGTACAGAAATGTTGATGTTGTCAACAAATGTCATGTCAAGACATTACAGCCTGAATGCAATGCTGTGGTGTCTCTTGGTGCACAAAAATAGGAAAAAAAGTGCAGCAGCTGTAGTTTCATATCAGATTAGCTGCCTGAAGGATTAAGTTTATCAACTAGAGTACAATATACGGTACAGTGTATGTGCATGAGGTGTTCCAAACAGCTCAGGAGAGCACTCCCTGCCGCAAACCCCTGGGATACAAAGCCATTTTCATTCTTGAGTTACCACAATAAGGAGCATTTTAGTGAATGGGTATAGTTTCTTTTAAACTGAAAAAAGATTCTTGCACAAAACATCAATGTAAAATCTAAGGATGCATGAATCATTTAAAATTGCTCCCTATCTTTTCTCCTAGCTGTGTTCCTCTAGGCCTTAACTCTCACTAGAACTGTTACTGCAATAAATGTTGTTGTTTATATTATAGTAGTGCAGGATTGGACTGCTTTGTGGTGAGCACTGTACCAACACAGTGTGTAAAGGCCATGCACAATGAGCTTACAACTGAAACAAATAAATATACTCTTTTGGTGGTCTTCTCTCCATTGGTGAGATGGGGAACTGAAGCAAAAGAGCTCTGAATTAGCAAACATCATACAGGGAGCCTGATCAGAGCAGCAAATTGGATCCAGGTCTCTTGAGTCCCTGGCACGGTCTTAAGTGCAAGACAGGCCTTCCTGACCATAGCTGCAGCTTTTTAAAATGTTTACCTTACATCACTACATGCTACAGAATAACAACTCCGAGTAAATTAGACTATTTTTCTTTGATTGCATCTAACAAAACTCACACCGAAGTGATAGGAAGCAGCCTAGGCCTAGTAAGAGACTCAGCAAATCAGTTGGAAATGCTGCTACAATTCATCTTCTGGAAGGTTCATTTTCTTTGGATCACTGCAATAAACTGACATGCGAAAGCACTTCTCTCACAAATGACAGAGAGAGCTGGTGAAATGGACAACGTGCAAAACAGGTACAAGTTTGGAATGAAATGTCCAGTGAAACTTTCCTGAAATCAAACCAGACTCTTTTCTGAGTTATACTCTTACACAAATACATACCGGGAAATCACTGAAGTTATCTGTATGATAACACAAGAATGGCCATGCTGGGTCAGGCCAGTGGTCCATCTAGCCCAGTATCCTGTCTTCCAACAGTGGCTAGGGCCATATGCTCCAGAATACGTGCTAAATTGGGCCTTTGGAGGCACAGCCAATGGTAAGGAGTAATGCCCCTGTATGAGCTCCATTTCTTCCCGTAGGCACAGTGCTGTAACGGGCCAGTGGGGAAGCATATTGTGCCATTCCTCACAACTTTTGTGTAATTCAATGTATCTGAGGCACAGTGCTGCCTGAAGGCAATTGTGCAGTTGATGCAGGTGGTTTAATTAATGATAGTTAATTAACCATGAGACCTGGGTATTAGAACAGGTGTGCTTCTGCTCAACTTCCAACTTCCAGAGTCCTCAGGTGACCTGAGAGAAGGTCAGGTGAAGGAGAGAGTTTAAAAGGGAGAGAAAATATGACAGTTCACAAGTGTGTATAGATAGTCTTTGGTAAAGCATGTTTAGTCAGAGTCCCTGGGGTTTGATGCAGTTTGATATGCAAGATGCACTGGAAATATTTGGACATTTCAGTTGCCACTTTAAAAACACTTTATCTTCAAGCGTTTTCCTTAGAGGATTTCATTGGTGACATGATCCCTTTAGCCATGAAGAAAAGCCAGTGAAACAAGTATATATGGCATGTGGTTAATTAACTGGTAGAATCATGGTCTGTGCTTCTGATAAAGGGCAAGGCCTGTATGTGTTAATTAACCGTTGCTTTTCAGCTAATATTTTGAGGCCCTGTTCTGGATCAGAGCCTCCAATGAAGTGAGCTGTAGCTCACGAAAGCTTATGCTCTAATAAATTTGTTAGTCTCTAAGGTGCCACAAGTACTCCTTTTCTTTTTGCGAATACAGACTAACACGGCTGCTACTCTGAAATTTGTGTTTTATTGTTTGTTCTCACTCGTTAGTCTTAAGGAAGATGAATCATTATTAAGCGGCTGCCATTCTCAGCTGTTGAAATCAAGATAAACTACAAAAAAGAGTAATTGTCCTTCATAAATAATCTCCCTTCTCTGACTGGTACTGTTCCTCTGGTGTGCATTATGCATGCCAGGAGCAAGTAGACATTATGCAGTTTAGTAATCCAATTTTAAACAATACAAAACATTAATATGTGGGGGTTTTAGAAACAGAGTTCAGTAGACTGGTAGGGGAATGTACAAAGGTTTGAAGACTGTTGGGGCCAGCTTTACTCCCCCTACCTCTGGGGCCCTGCAGCTTGGACCCGAGTTATAATGGAAATCACCTTTCAGGTGCTCTCTGTGGAAGTTAAGTCCCTCAACACTTCTACCTGATACTTTGTTCGTGTGACTCATTCCTACTTCATTTTCAGAGTATACATGAGGTATGTGGCTTTTTTTCCCCATGTTGCTCTTGTCCCAACACTTATTTTGCCCTGTTCAGGCCCCTGTAGAGCTGAGAATGTGTTTCACAAGTTCAGTGCCCAGAGGACTGTCTCTCTCTCTTTGCTTTTTTATCCATTGTAATATAATTCTGTCTGTTTCGTATTTTGGGACTGTGTTCCTACCTTTCTTGCTTATTGGAGAGTCACATCTCAACGTTTTAATTTTTTGGAGGTTGCAAATTTTGGCAAGTTGGCTTTTCAGATCTGTAACCATCTTTTCAAAGTACTCAAGGAATTTTCTGAGCTGCATGTGTAATATTTTTGGCTCTTTCCATTTCTCTTCCTTAATAGCACAGTCCCAATATCTTGAATAAGTAGAGAATGAATCAAACTTCTGAGTCCAAGACACATACTCGGGGGGGATGGGGCGGGGAGGGAATTATCTGTGATAAAGATTAAAAGATAACTTAATCTTAAATTAGTGGTATGGAGAAACAAAATATCTTGTCTTTGTCATAGAGGGATAATTCTCCTTAGAGGAGATTTGGGATGGTTTTTAAACTTTTCCCTCAATCAGTGTCTGAATTAGGATTTTACTTATGATTTTTCAAAACCACTGAACAACTAGTGATTTTAGGTCCCTCAATTTCTGGGTGCCTAGCCTGAGACACTTTGAGGAGCATGCTTTTCATTCAGTAAGTGCTGAGCATCCACAAGTCTCTTTAAGTTGTCTCAAAACCACTTCCTAAATCACTTAATTTCTTTTGAAAATGTAGGCTACTAAAAATGTATCACATTTTCTATTTTTTGGTCAAAAAAATGTCTAGTGTACTTTCTATATTCTGTATATTAGGGCTGCAGATCAGCCTTTCAGCACTCACAGTCTGATGACAAATGCAGAGGTAGTTGGTACAAAGCATTCATGCACAACTGCACCTTCTGGTACAGTAATTACTATCTTGTAAAAATTTGGATCATGTTGGTGTTGCAAATGTGTGTTAATTGTCTCAATGAATCTTCAGACTAATATGTTATCTCACAGCAAATATTCAGCAAACTCCACTATGATCAGATTGCTGCTCTGCACATGTTTACCGCCTCTCAAGGTGTTGCTAGAAATATTTTTATCTCAGTAACCCAAATATGCCTCTTGGATGCCATCCCAGTTATTGAGGCAAATTACAAATAAAAGAAACAATTTTCAAAAAGGTTTCTCTAGTATGAATTGGTTAAAATAAGGCATGCTGGAACATTAAAATGACCTAAGACATTTCATTAATAAGGGTAGATACAGTAGAACTACCCTGTAAGGCACAATTACCTGGTGAAATCCATTTAACCAAAAGGATCTTAAATTGCTTACTGAGGTCAGTTTCACCTGGAGCATTTTTTGAGGCAAAGATCAGTGTCCAGCTTTCAGGTCATTATGATGACCAAATTAAAAACTCACGTACTTTGGCTATCATAGTAAAGTAGCTGAGATGCTGTGCACCTACCCTGTGCTGTTGAGCCAGTGTGGCCAAATTGTTTGGCATCTTGAGGAAAAAAGCAAGCTGGCAGGGTTAGCAAGAATAGAGTAGAATTTGTCAGAAAGGCCAAGTAACACTGTGAACGTTTCAGGCCTTTGAGTAGGGCACAGGAAAATGCTGGTCTTTCCTTTTGTCAGGGAGCACCTCTTTGCATCATGCTTGTTTTTGCTGCCTCACTTATTTGTCTGGAATTTTATGACGTGCATCTTATAAGGATTTACTCTTACAGATTGCTTTATCATTCTAAAAACAGATGGTTTTCTATTTTTATGCATTTTCATAGGAAAAAAAGACCCACTTCAACCTAACATGAGGGAGCCAAAGGTCAGGAAAACAGAGTAAATAGTAAATATTATACAATTACGCTGCGATTGCAAAAATGTGGATGCCATCAAGGTTATAGTGAGGCCTTGTATTCCTATTCCCCTTCCCTTACCCACCCACAAAGAAGGAGGCCTCCTCCACAGGGGTGAGGAGCATCAAGGAGTTGCTCCAGACTGGGTGAGGCTTGTGAGTCCATAGTCCCCCATAGCCAGCTTCATAACCCACACTTTCATTATAGTCAGCTATGCATTTGTTTGTTTCAGCCCAGTCACTGCAATGTGAAGGAGATCCCATTGGGTGGCAGTGGTGGGTCAGGCTGGCTGAGGCACTGGCACAGAATTGGGGTTCTAAACCTTTTTCTTTCGGAGCCTCCCCCCCCCCCCCCGCCTGCTATAAAAACTCCACAGCCCACCTGTGCCACAACAACTGTTTTTCTGCATATAAAAACTAGGGCTAGCATTAAGGGGTAGCAAGCAGGAGAATTGCCCAGGGCCCCAAGCCACAGTGGGCCCCGCGTAGCTAAGCTGCTCAGGCTTCAACTTCAGGCCCGGATGGCGGGGCTCCGGGAGGTGGAACTTTGGCTTTCTGTCCTGGGCCTCAGTTAATTTAATGCAGGCCCTGCTTGGCAGACCCCCTGAAACCTGCTCAAGGCCCACTAGGGGCCTCAGACCCCTCGTTGAGAACTGCTGGGATAGAGCATTGGCTCTCAAACTTTCCAGACTCCTGTCCCCTTTTCAGGAGTCTTATTTGTCTTGCGTACCCCAAGTTTCACTTCACTTAACCACTTGCTTACAAAATCAGGCATAAAAATACAGAAGTGTCGCAGCACATTAGTACTGAACAATTGCTGACTTTCTCACTTTTACCATATAATTATAAAATAAATCAATTGGAATATAAATATGGTACTTCCATTCCAGTGTAAAGTATATAGAGCGGTATAAACAAGTCATTGTATGAAATTTTAGTGTGTACTGACTTCGCTAGGGCTTTTCATATAGCGTGTTGTAAACTAGGCCAATATCTAGATGAGTTGATGTACAGCCAGGAAGACCTCTGCGTACCCCCAAGGGGTAGTGTGCCCCCAGTTGAGAACCACGAGGATAGAAGGCACGAGAGGAGCAGTGGGGATGGCTTGGGAAAAATTTGAATGTTGTATGTAGCTGGTGAGAGATGCACCTGTCATGTTTTACTGTAAACTGTCTGTTGATCTTTGTCTGTCTTGTCCATTTAGATTGTATTCTCTTTGAGGCCGGATCCATGTCTTCCTATGTGGGTGTACAGTACCTAATACAGTGGAAGTCCCAACTTGACTGGGAGATTGGGGTACTGCTGTGATATAAAGAATAAATTATTAGGGCTGGTTTTATCCTTAACTTTAAATAGTCAATAAAATGCATCTTGGGTGGCTAATTGCAAAGTTGAGAATGATTGTGTCAGGAGATTGTAACTGAACAGAGCTTGCCTAACCTAAAAGATATTATTTAGATGGTATATAAACTTATGATATAATATTGAGCAACATTTTCCAGGTCCAAATCCCTCTGACAAAAACATCTTTAAGCATAAACCTTTCCTACGGGGTATTAATCCCCAGAAAATCCCTCTCAAACATTATTAAGCTTAAATGGCTGTAATTTATACCATTCTTAAATATCACAGTCTGCACTCCTAGTTCTGTAGGGGATTATTTTTCCATTCCTCCCTCTCAACTGTCATGGTTAGTGATATTTTGTATGAAGGGCACTAAATAAAAGTAACTATCTTATCAGTGAGTGGTTTGAGTGAATTAAATAATATACTTTTTTCCGCTCGCTTAGAACAAAAACATACCAAAAATCTGATTTTCACATTCTAATGGCTAAGTTATAAACACCTGAATTTATGGTGGAAACACTGTCAGAGCCAGCATGAAAACTATCCACTATAACAACACATGCAAAGCAAACCCCTCCAAGGAGCCAAGGTCACTGCTTTTCCAAGAAACCCCCACAGGGATAGTCTTGCCATTCATTGGGACATCCTTGTTCAACCAGTGAAATAGTGTGTTACAGCAAACTAACACTAATTGCCACTTTTTTCCCAGACAGTTGGAGTTAAAAGCCCCATCTTTTTGCTTACTTTAGAGTAACAATAAAATAAGGATGAAGATCAGTTACATCAAGAAAATGCAGTCAGAAGCAAATACCCATGTCAGTGGCAGAAGTGTCTTAATAATCCTGTCCCCTAAAAAGCATGTATCCCTTTCTTTACCTGTTTTCATTTGATACATACTTTGCAGAGGCAGGTCCTTCTAGGTGAGCTGTAGCAAAAAAATAATTTCTGACATTTCTCAAAGGGCAAGTCTGTGCTCAGGTTATTACAAGGATATCTTTTAACTATAATTTATTTTATTTTGATTGCTCTTCTTCTTGCCTCTTAGCCTACAGGGGAAAAAAGGGCATGCACACTTCCAGCTGTGGTTTATGTAAAATTATATAATGTCCGTGTGTCTAGCAGGACCGGTGTTCTGATGCATTGATACTGTGCTGGCTGAAACGCCATCCTGCACATTGACTACTGCTTATCTGTGATGGTTAGATTACAGTGGTATAGCATCTGATCATGAAACAGACACTGATCTCTCTCTCTCTCTCTCTCTCTCTCTCTTTCTCTTCTTTCTCTGGGTGTGGGTGAAGATATCGATCAGCCACGGGACTCTTGTCTCACATAGGCTGCAAGTTCAGTCCTATAGTTCTGAGGCCAAGCAGCTTACTCCCACAGAAACAATGGGGGAAAATGTATTCACAGCCCTGATTTGGCTGATCCTTGTGATTTATTTATTTATTTTGCTTAAATGTACAGACAGGTTAGTATCGGAAGATAAATATCTCCTATTGTAACAGTATTGTAAAGGGTGTGGAGTCGATGAAGGAAGGCAGACAGATGAGTGCATTTCCTCACTGATGCATGGAATAGTCCACAAGCCCTGTGTTTCAGAGCTTGTCACCATTCTTTGGTAGCCCTTTCTGCCTGGTCTGTACAGTGGACACACAGGTTAAGGAAAAACTATGGTGGTAGCATCTTGTTAGCAGCGTTGAGAGGAAGGAGAGCATGGTTGGTCATATGTTCAAACAGACTGAATGCATGGCTTGTTTTTGAGTGATCAGTCTTGGAGGTTGCATCTGCAACCCACCAAGACAATTGCATTAATCGAGAACAATATTTGGAACCAGCCCCAGGGTGTTCAGTGCTGAGTGTTAGGCTGTGGGAACCCTACCATAAAGATCACAATGCATCCTTGTCTGAATGTTCACAAAGCCAAGAGCAAAACCAAGCTTTGTAGCTGCACTCCCCTTATATAGCAGGATCCAAAGAATGAAGCTGAGGGAGATAAAAAGAAAAGAAAAGGAAATCCCAAGTTGGTGAACAGCAAAACGTTAGGATGTCAGAAGTGGAGTCCATGTGAAATAATCTTTTGCCTTTTCTAATTTGTGTTTGGTGCCTGGAATGTGTGGTGACTGGTTCCCCAGTTGTTGCACACTTATACTGAAACTTGACAAGTGCAATGCTATGTAGCATAGTTCTTTACTAAGCTGTACGCTTGATTTTTTGTTGTTGTTCATGTTAGTGTTGTTGGGGAAAGTTTAAATTGGTTTAAATTTAGTCAAGAACCATCATTTTTAACTGTGTTTAATGAAAAATAAATCCCTACCACTAGCAAAAACTAATCTTTTTGAAATGATGGAATTTTTTGGCAAACATTTCTTCCACAGGAGAAAAGTCTGGGAGCCAGGGCCACTGATACTGGGAGTAATAACAAAAGAGTTCTGTATCATTTGTAACTTTTCTGAGAGAGACACCTGAATATGGCTGCTGTCTTGTGCTAAAAATGGGAATTTCAGAACAGTGTGCCCTTGTTGCCAAGAAGGCTAACAGCATATTGGACTGCATTAGTAGGAGCATTGCCAGCAGAACGTGAGAAGTGATTATCCCCCTCTATTCGATACCGGTGAGGCCACATCTGGAGTATTGCGTCCAGTTTTGGTCTCCCCACTACAGAAGGGATGTGGACAAATTGGAGAGAGTCCAGTGGAGGGCAACGAAAATGATCAGGGGGCTGGGGCACATGCCCTACGAGGAAAGGCTGAGGGAACTGGGCTTGTTTAGTCTGCAGAAGAGAAGAGTGAGAGGGGATTTGATAGCAGCCTTCAACTACCTGAAGGGAGGTTCCAAAGAGGAAGGAGCTAGGCTGTTCTCAGTGGTGGCAGATGACAGAACAAGAAGCAGTGGTCTCAAGTTGCAGTGCGGGAGGTCTAGGTTGGACAGTAAGAAACACTATTTCACTAGGAGGGTGGTGAAGCACTGGAATGGGTTACCTAGGGAGGTGGTGGAATCTCCATCCTTAAAGGTTTTTAAGATCAGGCTTGACAAAGCCCTGGCTGGGACGATTTAGTTGGTGTTGGTCCTGCTTTGAGCAGTGGGTTGGACTAGATGACCTCCTGAGGTCTCTTCAAACCCTAATCTTCTGTGATTCTAACATCTCATTAATCTCCATGGTAAATCATCACTAACGTAAGAGTATGTGTTGTTCCAGAAGCATTCTGTTAAAACGGTTGCTTAAAGCTACCTGTTCTGTGGTGTATTCCAAGAGCAGTGACTCTCACTCTTCCATTTCTAATTGTATTTCTCTGTTTGGTTTGTACTGTTCAACCTTGTGCCCCTAGAGTTCATACCCTCCACAGCAGCATTGTGTTTGTTTGGCACAGATTTATTAGAGGACAACATTGTGTATGTTACTGTGCTATCTAAATAATATAAATTATACTGAGCTGGCCAAATTCCAGTTGATTGATTGAAAAGGAGCAATGTAACTGTAGTATACAAAAGCAAAGGAGCTACTTTAAATATTAAATTACTGAGCATCTTTTCATCCCTTCCTAAAAAGATTGTGAGAATGGGATATTTACCCAATAGACAACTCCATTTTACTTGATGAGGGAATTGCTAAGAAAAGACTTGCTAAAGGTTTCAATCTCTCAGTGAGTTATACAGCCATATTGGATGGATGAATGACAGAGAAACAAGGTATCCAGAGGACATGAAAACAACCACTTGTCCATCATGTGTAGCTGACTTTAACACATTTCGCTTTAGCCTATTTACTCCCCAAGTTTCTTTTCTTTCTCTGTATTTTGAAACTCTGTAAATCCTGTTGCCTCTTGAACTCTTCAATCTATTTACTTCATTGGTCTTTTGTTAGCTTGTTCTTCTTTATCCTTTGTGTTAGGTAATGTTTCCTAAGCTGCTTCTTTCCTCGCTAGTTCTTGGTGGCTTGAGCTTGGAGACTTTAAATAAATAAATAAATAAATAGAACTATGCCTTTTCTTGTTTTTAAAAGTGTGTACAAGTCTGCATATTTATCATTAGATTGTCAGTGCTCATAGTTCATTAGCTTAGTTTTTTATGAGCTGGCGAACTGCATGAAAATAAATGAATTTGATTCTTGTTTTTAAGTCAAGGCAGTTTTCCAGCCTTATTTAAGACCCTGTTAGTTGGGTATGAATTAATTTTCTTGAAGCACAAAATACCATGCTTCAGATATGTTATAGTTCCCTGCAATGGAAATCGCCCCTTAATTAAAGTCTGTATAATCAAAATAAAAACAAGGTGTGTTTTTGCTTAATTTATATAATGCAACTGTGTATATGAAACATTATTTATTAAAATAATCTAATTATTCCATCTTAAATTTGACATGACTCTACCATATATTGGCTCGACCTTATGAACGTTTTCCTTGTTTGTAAACTGGGAGTAATCAAAATGGTGCAGTTGTGTGCATTCATTCCCCCAGGTCTACTTACAGCCTTACTTCATCCTTGTCAAGTCAATTTTAAAGAATTAAAACAGCTTGGCACATCATTATTGAGATGACCACAAACAAAAGGAGCAGTTGTAATTTGTTTCTGTAATTCGGCTGCTCAAAGAAAAATGAGTTTTTCTGTTTCATTCCCACTGACTCCTGTGGGATATTGTTGAATTCCCCACTCCAGCCTCCCAGGAGCACTTCAGATTAATACAAAATGGTCACTTCTGTGTAATAAAGTACCATGAGGCATATTTTCTTATGTTCCCAGAGCAGTAGAAGCACAGGGGAGATCAGAAGACAACTGCTAATGACATCTGTTTAAACAGTCTAGTTACTTTTTGTTTGCAGTGTTGTTGTAGCTGGGTTGGTCCCAGGATATTAGAGAGACACGGTGGGTGAGATAATATCCTGTCCTGGGCCAACTTATGTTGGTGAGAGAGACAAGCTTTTTAGCTACACAGAGTTCTTCTGGTCTGAAGAACAGCTCTTTGTAGCTCAAAAGCTTGTCTCTCCCACTGACACAAGTTGGTCCAATAAAGCCATTACCTCATCCACCCTGTCTCTCTACTTTATTTTTATTAAGAAGAAAGAAAATCTTTTTGTTGATTACAACCACGTGGGGGACCAGGGTTCAAGAGTGACATAGAAATTATTCCTCTTTCCTTTCAATAAAGATTTAAAGACAAGTTACCTGTGATAATATCTTTTATTGTACCAACTTCTGTTGGGGGAAGGTACATGCTTTCAAGCTACACAGAGCTCTTCTTCAGAAGTTGGTCCAGTAAAAGATATTACCTCACCTACTTGGTCTCTCTCATATCCTACAACCAACATGGCTTCATCAACCCTGCAAAGAAAGACTTCAGCTGTTCCAGAGTTGCCATCTGGACAGTCACTGTGTTGCTGTTCAGCAGTCTCCCTGCTGGGCAGTTCTAGAGGGACTTTGCTTCTGGCTAAGCAGCCATCCAAATGCCATGGTACTGTGAAATTATGTTGTTAAAATGCTCAGACAATAAATGGCTTCTTTGGACAGAAACATCTTTTTTAAAAAATTGAAAATCTACAGTGTATGGAAAGTTTCCAGGATGTGCTGTATTGGTCTCTGTGGGTGTGTCTACTGCGGTTCAAAGCCTGCAGCTGGCCCATGCCAGCTGACTCGGGCTCAGACTAAAGGGCTGTTTAATGTAGTATAGACATTTGGACTTGGGCTGGAGCCCAGGTGGGAGGGTCCTAGAGCTCAGACTGCAGCCCAAGCCCAATGTCTATACCACGATTAAACAGCCTCATAGCCCAAGCCCTACAAGCCCAAGTCAGCTGGCATGGGCCATCTGTGGGTGTTTAATTAAAGTATAGACATACCCTGGGGGTATGTCTCCAAAGCAATATACAGGCATGATGTTCACATAGTATAAACAAATATTTTGCCATATGGTGAGGGTGTCCCACGAATCTCCAAAATATAGGTCAAATAAATGATATTCGTGGAGGGGTGTGTGTGTGTGTGTGTGTGTGTGTGTGTGTGTGAATATATAATATATATATATATATATATAAATTAAATAAGGAACACTCCAATTTTCTGGAAGCAACCTTTACAAAAACTTTTGTTCAATTGTGAAGCATAGAAAAAGACCATAAAAAAACAGATCTGAAGAGAGAATGTCTGTTATCTTAGTTATCTTCTATTCTATGTGTGTGAAAGAACTGTGCTATCTGAGAAACTACTGCGTAGTAACTATGGGCAAATGTTGACTTTTTCATGGCAACCTTTGTAGATATTTATGGGAGTGTATATATATATATATTATGAAATAAGGAACTCTGTCTACAATTTTCTGCATGCAGCCTTTCAAAAAATATTGTGTTCAGTTGTGAGGATACAGAGAAACTATGATGAAAGCTTATGCTCAAATAAATTTGTTAGTCTCTAAGGTGCCACAAGTCCTCCTTTTCTTTTTGTGAATACAGACTAACACGGCTGCTACTCTGAAACCTATGATGATCAAAGGTAGTTCTCAAACTCTTCAGGGCACAACCTTTGTGTTTTATTGATTACAGAGTGCACAAAGTGTCTTGGTACGACATAAATATTAATGGAGGAAAAATGCAGAAAATCCACAGATCTAGGCTCAGTAGGCTTTTGATACATTGCATTTCACACAGAACCATCATTGTGGGATCCTTATATATAAATTTGTTGGCATGGTTAATGCTTTGGCATAAGAGTTCTTATCACCCTAGAATTTCTAAGCAAAAGTATTCAGTTGATACCTTATGTATTTGTGTAGTCTAGGATGGTCTGTGCCTCACCATTTGCAACATTTTCTCTGGGTGTTACTATTTTAGAAATGTCAAGATTCTAACAGAGCTGGTAAAATTAAAGAAATAGGGGCATTTCCAAGACAGGATATAGTGATTGTTGAGAAGGAATATAAAAAAAACCACCATTGCCAATGTCCAGCAACAGCGACTTGCTAGGGTGGAGAGGGTTGTTCCAGAGTTGGGGGGTTGTTGTTTTTTTTGGATATTCAAATGGGCTGCTCTGATTACAGAAATCAGAAGATAATGAATGCTTTATCCAGATTACAGATAATCTCTGAATTTCCCCTTCTCTGAGCAATGATTAAAACTTTAACAATCACTCCTGAAATGCACTGAAAGTGAATATGGCATGACCATTCCAAGCAGGTAGTCTCCAAAGTGCAAATGAAGAGAACCCCAATCCTGAAGATTCATGCCTTTGTTATATGTAAAGATCAAAAAGCGCTGTCAGCCATTTTGGTTTTAACAGCCTCTTTTGCCTTATGAATTAAATTCTGGGCATCATTGTGTTTCAAAGGATTGAAGCCTTGTTTCATTTTATATCACATAAAGCCGAAATGTAGGGCCGAAAGGAAAAAAAGTTCTTGATTTTACTTTGCTCTTAGCACCCTATGTAAAGTCAGAAAGGAGCAGTAGCAGTTAACTCCAGAGCTGCTACCCTGAAGTCCTTGCCTCAGAGACCACTCACCACAGGCCTGATCTCTGATCTTAGAAAATATCAGGAAGAGAAGAAAAAAATCTTTGTAAAGAAGAAAATGTTTCTATGGGAAAAAAATATATATTTCCCCATGTAATCCTCTCCCTTTTTCATTTTGAACCAAAGTTATTCTCCATTTGAATACTGCTCTTTTGTTAATGTACTGTCTACAAATACTATCATTTCTTTGTCAGTATAATGGCATATCTCCCTGCATACATAGTGAGCATGCAATTTTATGCTTGTTAGACTATGAATAGTAGGAGCTACGATGGCACAGGATTTGTAATTCAATCATTAACGTCATCAATTGTAAAACATTTTGGGGTGGTTAAAACACTGGAACAAAACACTAACATTAGAGTTGGTAATAAGCTTCATAGAAAATACTTAAAGTAGTAGGTGGACACTTCATTATTGTGCATGTAATTTTATACAAATCCCATGTTTCACTGCTACAGAAATGTTAGGGAGAGAGAGACTGGGTATAATAATGATCTCTTCTAAAAAGATGACACCTTCAGCAGGAAAGAATTTTCTGTAGTATCTGGCTGGTGAATCTTCCCATATGCTCAGGGTTTAGCTGATTGCCATATTTGGGGTCAGGAAGGAATTTTCCTCCAGGGCAGATTGGAAGAGGCCCTGGAGGTTTTTCGCCTTCCTTTGTAGCATGGGGCACGGGTCACTTGATGGAGGATTCTCTGCTCCTTGAAGTCTTTTAAACCACGATTTGAGGACTTCAGTAGCTCAGACATAGGTGAGGTTTTCCGTAGGAGTGCGTGAGTGAGATTCTGTGGCCTGCGTTGTGCAGGAGGTCAGACTAGATGATCAGAATGGTCCCTTCTGATCTTAGTATCTATGATGATCCCTAGCACCACACAGAGACATTGGTGCAGCACTGACTCAAAGTACCCCATACTGAGTCATAGAATATCAGGGTTGGAAGGGACCTCAGGACCTAGTCCAACCCCCTGCTCAAAGCAGGACCAATCCCCAACTAAATCATCCCAGCCAGGGCTTTGTCACGCCTGATCTTAAAAACTTCTAAGGAAGGAGATTCCATCACCTCCCTAGGTAACCCATTCCAGTGTTTCACCACTCTCCTAGTGAAAATTTTTTTCCTAATATCCAACCTAAACCTCCCTCACTGCAACTTGAGACCATTACTCCTCGTTCTGTCATCTGCTACCACTGAGAACAGTCTAGATCCATCCTCTTTGGAACCCCCATTTAGGTAGTTGAAAGCAGCTATCAAATCCCACCTTATTCTTCTCTTCCGCAGACTAAACAATCCCAGTTCCCTCAGCCTCTCCTCATAAGTCATGTGTTCCAGTCCCTTAATCATTTTTGTTGCCCTCCACTGGACGTTTTCCAATTTTTTCACATCCTTCTTGTAGTGTGGGGCCCAAAACTGGACACAGTACTCCAGATGAGGCCTCACCAATGTCAAATAGAGGGGAACGATCACGTCCCTCAATCTGCTGGTAATGCCCCTACTATACATCCCAAAATGCCATTGGCCTTCATGGCAACAACAGCACACTGTTGACTCATATCCAGCTTCTCGTCCACTGTAACCCCTAGCTCCTTTTCTGCAGAACTGCTGCCTAGCCATTCGGTCCCTAGTCTGTAGCAGTGCATGGGATTCTTCTGTCCTAAGTGCAGGACTCTGCACTTGTCCTTGTTGAACCTCATCAGATTTCTTTTGGCCCAATCTCCTAAATTGTCTAGGTCCCTCTGTATCCTATCCCTACCCTCCAGCGTATCTACCTCTCCTCCCAGTTTAGTGTCATCTGCAAACTTGCTGAGGGTGCAATCCACACCATCCTCCAGATCATTTATGAAGATATTGAACCAAACCGGCCCGAGGACCGACCCTTGGGGCACTCCACTTGATACCAACTGCCAACTAGACATGGAGCCATTGATCACTACCCGTTGAGCCCGACAATCTAGCCAACTTTCTATCCACCTTATAGTCCATTCATCCAGCCCATACTACTTTAACTTGCTGGCAAGAATACTGTGGGAGACCGTGTCAAAAGCTTTGCTAAAGTCAAGAAGAAAAGGAGTACTTGTGGCACCTTAGAGACTAACAAATTTATTAGAGCATAAGCTTTCGTGAGCTACAGCTCACTTGTAGCTCACGAAAGCTTATGCTCTAATAAATTTGTTAGTCTCTAAGGTGCCACAAGTACTCCTTTTCTTTTTGCGAATACAGACTAACACGGCTGCTACTCTGAAAGCTAAAGTCAAGGAACAACATGTCCACTGCTTTCCCCTCATCCACAGAACCAATTATCTCATCATAGAAGGCAATTAGATTAGTCAAGCATGACCTGCCCTTGGTGAATCCATGCTGACTATTCCTGATCACTTTCCTCTCCTCTAAGTGCTTCAGAATTGATTCCTTGAGGACCTGCTCCATGATTTTTCCAGGGACTGAGGTGAGGCTGACTGGCCTGTAGTTCCCCGGATCCTCCTCCTTCCCTTTTTTAAAGATAGGCACTACATTAGCCTTTTTCCAGTCGTCCGAGACTTCCCCCAATCACCATGAGTTTTCAAAGATAATGGCCAATGACTATGCAATCACATCCGCCAACTCCTTTAGCACTCTCAGATGCAGTGCATCCAGCCCCATGGACTTGTGCTCATCCAGCTTTTCTAAATAGTCCCAAACCACTTCTTTCTCCACAGAGGGCTGGTCACCTCCTCCCCATGCTGTGTTGCCCAGTGCAGTAGTCTGGGAGCTGACCTTGTTCGTGAAGACACAGGCAAAAAAAGCATTGAGTACATTAGCTTTTTCCACATCCTCTGTCACTAAGTTGCCTCCCTTATTCAGTAAGGGGCCCACACTTCCCTTGACTTTCTTCTTGTTGCTAACATACCTGAAGAAACCCTTCTTTTTACTCTTAACATCTCTTGTTAGCTGTAACTCCAGGTGTGATTTGGCCTTCCTGATTTCACTCCTGCATGCCCAAGCAATATTTTTATACTTTTCCCTGGTCATTTGTCCAATCTTCCACTTCTTGTAAGCTTCTTTTTTGTGTTTAAGATCAGCAAGGATTTCACTCTGAAGCCAAGCATTTACTATTCTTTCTACACATTGGGATGGTTTGTCCCTGTAACCTCAATAAGGATTCTTTAAAATACAGCCAGCTCTCCTGGACTCCTTTCCCCCTCATGTTATTCTCCCAGGGGATCCTGCCCATCAGGACCCCATGCTATGGTTACTGGATTTTTATACTTCATATGACTCTAAGAATGAGAAAATCTGTAGAGGTAATTTCAGAAAGGAAAACCGTATGGGAAAATTGCTACAGTGCAGTCTTTTAGGCCTAATTATCGCATTGTGCTCTGGCAACTAATATGTTTGTTTGAGAAGAAAACAAGTGTGCATCATGTTGAAGTAAATCCAGTTGCTGGTACCTAATACATTTTGACCTGGAGCTATTTCCCCTGAGGGGCCCCAAATAAATGGCTTTGAACAAGCATGACAGTACAAAAGGTTTTGTGATTTCTCTTTATGTTTTTGTAGCGTAAACCCCAAGGAATGTTGGTAGGTGTGACGGATGAGGGTACAGTCTAGACTAATGAGCAGCTGTGCCATCCTTGCCCTGCAACATTGGGTGCCTTACAATGCCTTGCAGAAGGAGTTTCTACCTTGGCCACTCACAAACAGCCTTTGAGTATGCAAGCTATACCCTGAATGTCTGTGTGTATCTGCAACCTGCCAGCCAACTTGGGTTACGCTGTAGCTCTCACCAGTCTGGTTTATACTGCAGGGGACCCAAACAGACTTCCAATCTTAGATTTCCCCCCAGAAATGTATGTCCTCTATTGCCCAGCCCTCTCCTGGACAATACAAGTTTATATAATGTCTGTTATTTCTAGAATAGAAATAATATGCATACGACTTGCCACCCCAAATGGAGTTTCCCAAGCACTTCAGTGTAAACACACCGCATTAGGTAAAGCAATAAAACAATTTGAACTGCAAAGAGAGAGCTGTTAAGTGAGTATGAGTAATGAGGAATAAAAATCAGAAATGGTTACCAGAAAAATAAAGATAAAATGTAATGGGTGCCTAATTTAACAAACTATGTTAAATTCCTAGCAGTGTTTTCTCACCACATGCTTTCAGCAGTCTTACTGACCAAACTTCTTAGGTCAGGGCCCCTTCTTCCTGATTCCAACAAATGCTTGTTTTGTTGCTTCAGGTGCCATGAATGCGATGGGTAGGATGAGAGAGAGAGGGATGCCTTGTGGTGTTTGTACTTTTTATATTTTCAGTCCTCCTGTTGAAAAACATGTCCAGCTGCGTACCAAGAAGGAAAAAGTTTATGGGGAAGGATGTTCCCTGCTGCCTTTTCCTCAGCCATTTGAGCTTCCTTTGTTCCCTTCTTGATGACTCTGTTTATTACTTAAATGCAAATTAAGCAGAGGACACATTCCTTTGTTTGAGACAGACCTGTTTGCCAACCTCAGTTTGGAACATGTGTTAATAACACAATACAGTGGAACCTTATAACGTCACACACAATGTTGCCACTTACATTTTATCAGGACAGTCATGACCAGCAAATTATGAGTTTTCAAATGATACCTTACAAGGCATACTATGTACAGAGAGTATTAATTAGTGTGCAGGGTGTGGACACAGCTACATTTTGTCACACTAGATACAATACTGTTACTTCAAATTGCAATGTTAAAAATTTCTATAAATCAATTTTTGCCAAGGGAGGGTGCTATTACTTGATACTGATAATGGTGCAGAATACAGAGATATTATGCATAAGCCCAAAGCTGTAAAAACACTTCAGTGTATTTTTCTTCTTAGCATATGTGCAATGTTCCTCAGATGGCACATGACCGGGATTCATCACCAGATTTGTTTTCTTCATTATTATACCATCTTGCTGGCAAGTTCAGTGTCTGCTTGTACAGGAAATAACTAGAGTTCCTGTATAGTTGGGATCTGGTTTCTCAAGGGCACATCTGATTTTATTTAATTCTTTCACATAAGAGGATAGGAATTACTAGACTGGATCAGCAGACAAGAGCTCCACTCTTCTTTCTGACAGATGCTTCAGAGACAGTGCAGAAAGATGTAAGAAACCACATAATGGACCATTATTGGAATAACTTGCCCTTGTAGGATTTTCTAAAGTCAGATGACTTTGACTCCAGTAGGGCACAATTTGGTCCTATGACTTTAGCAGGAAAAGATTAAAAAACTTCAAAAACAAAGTTCTCAAGTTTCAAGTCTTTTTTTCCAGCATGGGAGATGAACAGAGTAAAATACAGAAGGTATATAGTATTGAAGTGGAAATGTTTGTAAAGATGTTTATCATGAGCTTCCTCTGCTCTATAAACCAAGGTAATTCTGTTTGTTCACAGAATAGCCAGTGTATGGAATAAATGTACCAGTAGCAGCTAATAGCAGAAATGTACTTACCCTATGGACAAAAAATTCCATAAGATATGGCTAGTAAGGTGTTTCAGCCTCTTCACTCTCTTCAGTTGCCAATATTCCTAAAGCAAAAAGGGTAATATGTGATATGCAGAGTTAGGACTGACTTTCATTCATGTGACTGTTTGGCACTAGTATTTATTCAAGTATTGACTAAAAAGAGAGTAATTACTTTAGCAACACTATCTTCTCGTGATACTCATAGGATTCGTGCAAAGCCTAAATGGTTACTGCTCAGCCCTAATTAATGTCTGGGAAAGATTCAAAAAATTTTTCATAAGATTAGACAGAGAAAATGCAGTGGTGGAGTGTGTCATTGCAGTTTGTTTTGAGGAGTTAAGATACAGCAACATCAGTCAGAAATGATGGTGTAATGCAAAGCTGTGAATGTGCTGTGTTCATGATGCACTCCAATAAATGACATTTAAAAGGATCCATGAGGAAAAAACTGCCTCCTGACAGAGTCAGAAGTTCAGGTAAAATTACCAAATTTTCCTTTTATTCATCCAGTTCCTCCAATCACCTCCCCCCCACCATAAATAAATGTTGAGTCCAGTTTCCACTAGAAGTGCGAATGTTTTAATGTTACTTTGCATTATTATGTCTATTAATAGCCACCATTCTTTATATATATAGAAAGAGAGAGAGAGAGAGAGAGATAAAATAGTTACCTAATGATTAAAGATATATTAATATCTTTGACATTAGGGTAGGATGAAATGAAGCTAGGTGGGAAAGAGAAAATTAGCCTGAATATCAGCAATCCTTCCCTAAAACTTGATTAACTTAGCTTGTGAAATAGTCTTGCAAGGGCAATAGTAGAAGCCCCCATTGACAGGAATATTAAATGCTAGACCGGGTAAAGGTGTGATGGACAAATAATACAAAAGGTAGTTCATGAATAAAAGGAGTGAGTTCTGTGTTATGTGAGGTTGTTACTCATTTTTTATTAACACCCAGTAGTAATTTGAATACTCTTGAACATATTGGCTAATCATCATTTTTGCATGCATGCATATTCACTCGAATATCTAAAATGGAAATGTGTTATTTATAATTCATAATTTATTATCCTCCCATTTAAAATTTCTATTCTCAAATCAGACAGCAAAATCACTTAGGTAACCAAAATCACTTACACACCACAAAACAAACAAACAAAAAGCAAATAGGTGAAATAATTTTGGTGAACTATTCAGTGAATTCTAGATAGCATGAAAAGTGTGAAATTCATTCTGCAGACAGGGCCAGATTTCCAGTCAGGTACAGTAGGCGCATTCCTAGAGGGTGCCTAAAAGTTTTATTTTTTATGGAAAACACGAAGGTCAGCTGGGGAGGTGGGAGGGCGCTGAAGATGATGTGCCTAGGGGTGCATAAGATATAAATCCGTCAATAATTTGACCAGCTCTGAATGAAATACAATGAACAATCCCATACTGTTAGAGTAAATGATTTCTAGTACTTTTTTCCTTTTACATTTCTGCGATTCTGAAGAAGTTTTTTTTGCTGATGCTGTTTCTCCTTATTTCTCCTCCAACTTCTCTAAGTGGTTCTTGGCAGAATGCATCTGCATCTTGATGCCCCTTATAGTCACTGCTATTTATATTTGGTTTGTACTGACTAAAGAAAAATCCCATTTTACTGTAGCCCTACAGGATACATTATTTTCTGGCTCTCATTTTCAAGCTTGAGGTTTTAGACTTGATGTAGTGCTCTCTTATCCAGGAGCATATAGAGGTGTATTTGAACTTCCAGCACATGAATGGCTGGACTTTGACTTTCATCCTAATGTCTAGGATTTTGTATTATGGAATTTTAGTGGAAAAGCACCTCTTGATTAGTTTGCTTGAGATGGAAGATATAGATCAACTTGGGGCTTTACCAGCAAGATAAAAATTTCCCCCAAAATTTTTATGTCACAAAATATTTTAGAAACATTTAAAATTATTTCCTATTGAAAACCATGAATATCCAATACAGCTGCTCTTGAAAAATCTAATTATCACTGTTGGGCAATGAAAAAAGAAAATGTCAGGTAAGTCTTCTTGAACACATTTGACCCCTTTTGCCCTCCACTTAATCTCCTTCATTAAGATAGTCTTATCTTTGTAAGTGGTTTTATATCTTACTGCTCCCCCATTAATTCCATCATAACACTGGTTGTGTTTAGAAATATTAGAACCAGGATCCTGTTCCTTCTCTCCCATAAAAAGAAAAGGAGTACTTGTGGCACCTTAGAGACTAACAAATTTATTAGAGCATAAGCTTTCGTGAGCTACAGCTCACTTCATCGGATGCATTTGGTGGAAAAAACAGAGGAGAGATTTATATACACACACACACAGAGAACATGAAACAATGGGTTTATCATACACACTGTAAGGAGAGTGATCACTTAAGATAAGCCATCACCAGCAGCAGGGGGGGAAAGGAGGAAAACCTTTCATGGTGACAAGCAAGGTAGGCTATTTCCAGCAGTTAACAAGAATATCTGAGGAACAGTGGGGGGTGGGGTGGGGGGAGAAATAACATGGGGAAATGCATCCGATGAAGTGAGCTGTAGCTCACAAAAGCTTAAAGCTTATGCACTAATAAATTTGTTAGTCTCTAAGGTGCCACAAGTACTCCTTTTCTTTTTGTGAATACAGACTAACACGGCTGCTACTCTGAAACATGGGGAAATAGCTTTAATTTGTGTAATGACTCATCCGTTCCCAGTCTCTATTCAAGCCTAAGTTAATTGTATCCAGTTTGCAAATTAATTCCAATTCAGCAGTCTCTCGTTGGAGTCTGTTTTTGAAGCTTTTTTGTTGAAGGATAGCCACTCTTAGGTCTGTAATCGAGTGACCAGAGAGATTGAAGTGTTCTCCAACTGGTTTTTGAATGTTATAATTCTTGACGTCTGATTTGTGTCCATTCATTCTTTTATGTAGAGACTATCCAGTTTGGCCAATGTACATGGCAGAGGGGCATTGCTGGCACATGATGGCATATATCACATTGGTAGATGCGCAGGTGAACGAGCCTCTGATAGTGTGACTGATGTGATTAGGCCCTATGATGGTATCCCCTGAATAGATATGTGGACAGAGTTGGCAACGGGCTTTGTTGCAAGGATAGGTTCCTGGGTTAGTGGTTCTGTTGTGTGGTGTGTGGTTGCTGGTGAGTATTTGCTTCAGATTGGGGGGCTGTCTGTAAGCAAGGACTGGCCTGTCTCCCAGGATCTGGGAGAGTGATGGGTCGTCCTTCAGGATAGGTTGTAGATCCTTGATGATGCGTTGGAGAGGTTTTAGTTGGGGGTTGAAGGTGATGGCTAGTGGTGTTCTGTTCTTTTCTTTGTTGGGCCTGTCCTGTAGTAGGTGACTTCAGGGTACTCTTCTGGCTCTGTCAATCTGTTTCTTCACTTCAGCAGGTGGGTATTGTAGTTGTAGGCTTTGTGATTATGAAATGTGCCTAACAGTTAATTTGCAGCTTTTGAGTCAGCTGTGGCAATTTTCCATATTTTATATGCTCATTAATTAGTGGCATCTGTAAATAAGATAGAATAAAGTTTTAGTTTGGACACTATCACTATATGTAACCATCTCTCTGCCTGTCTGTCTTAAGATATTTCTAAGGAGCCTGTCATTAAGATATCAAACTAATCACTGCTTAAATAATTGTGTTAGTAGTGAAAGTGGTTCTAGATGAATGCAGCAGCTATTGTGTGCTTAGCACTGATTAATACAGAGCATCAGCCATTAGAAAGGGGAGTGTTGGCTAGGACACCTGTTTGTTACTGCTTCTCTTCCAAAAGTACCCTAGGATCTATAATCTGGACAGCACTTTCTAGGAACAAGCCAGAAGCATTTGGATTGAACAACTCATCTGAAGAACAGATAAGGGCTTTGCGGGGCTGAGCTGTAGATATTAAGGAAGTGAGTGACAGGCTACATATCAAACTGAGCCCCAGCCTTTTGAAGGATCTCTTCTGATACAGACTCCTACCAAGTCCAAAGCTTGATCTGGCCCGACATGCCCATATCCCACCATGTCTTTCATGGGGATCTCAGTAGGACTGGAATTTTTGACTTGCTTCCAGCTGTCTGCAGATATCCTGATTTTGAGTGATCACATGGTAAATGCATTCTGTTCTGACACGCAGAAGCCCCTAAGTGATTTCAAAACTGCTGCTGGTCCAGCCGATGTAGTCAGATCCCACTGTACATTCAAGAGGTTATTGGCCTAGCTACATATCGGGGTAGAATGGACCTTGGGTTGTGTCGCCCGCAAAGAGGTGAAAGGAGGAGAGGACTCAGCCAGTTGTGCTGAGCAGGAGGAGAAGGGTCTGATGTGGGTAGAATGAGTCAGATGGTGAAATGGATTTGTAGAAGACTGAAAGTTTGCCTTAAAAGGGATGATGCAGGAAAAGAAGTAGATTAGCATTCCTACATTTTGAGGTTTGCTCCAGGAAGATTTCACCCCTCATTGCTGGGTGGATAATATTCTGAAGGCTTGCGATGAGTTAATAAAATGGCTTCCCCTGTATTTGGGTTGTCAGCATGGTTTAAATACAGGTCCGGCAGCACAGACTCTAGCACTTTCAGTAAAAGAGGAACTCTTCTTTGGTAGCAGTAGAAGGCTGCTTCCTCTAGTGGACCAGACAACAGAGGGGAACCTGGCACCCATGCTGCCAGTGTGTTACATTTACTGTAACCTTGCTTGCATCCCCTTCAATAGTACAAAGTATGTCACTCTGCATGTACCTTCTTTGAAATGGATGCTGCATTAAATCCACACCTATCGGGTGGGCGCAGAGTTAGATATCATTGCCAATCCCTGGGCTTTTCCTGCTTTAATTAACTATTTAAATTGTTTCAGAAGTGGGGGCAACTGTCTCGTGGGAAGAAACTTGGTGTTGGAAGGCTGAGATATCTCCTCGCATTGTGTATCCAGGAGTTTTTCATAGCGTGTGCAACACTGAATCTGATTTTTATTTGTTCAGGCTTTTTCTACTAGGAAACTGAGATGCAGTGAAGCATCAAACAATGGATTTGAGAGCTGACAGCAGGCCTGAGCCAAGGTGAGGTAAGGAGATGACAGAGGTAGATCAAACCTACAACTAAAAACCAGCTGTATTTCAATGCATCCTGTCAATGTGTTTTCCTCAATTATTGTTGTGTATGCTATATGTATACTCTATGTATACAGAGAGGAATTCTGAATTCTATTAACTATGGCTCAATATGCCACTGTACATCTTGTTGTTAGATCTCGCTCTGCCTTTTATATTCATCTTTTTCTAGTGATGCCAATAGAAATTGAAGGTGATTTAAACAGTCTCAATTTAATTCTCAGTATTCAAAGATCACTTTTAAAAAAATGAAACCTGTAAGAATTGTTAGAATAAGATGGGGAATAGCTTCCATATTCTAAACATTTAGGCTTATTTTTTTTTTAATTTAATCCACCATAATGTTTACATTTCTTGCTGGCCATACATGTTCATGCAGGACCTTCTGTGCTGCTGTGAAGGGTACACAAAATAGGTGAGACCTTATTCTCCGAGTGTTGTGTATGTCACTGGTGATGCTGATAAACAAGAAATGAAACAGAGCTATATTGACATGCAATCCATGATTCTAACTGTGGTGTTTCCATACTAAGAAGACTTCATAACTGGTAAATAATCTCCTGAGCCCTCTTAATTCTACAGAACAGCAGAAAGCACAACTACCAGTTCATCTAGGAAGTTGTCTCTTGATCAGGAAAATGGGTTGTGGAGGAGGGCAGCAAAGCTGATCTTCTCCATCATCAACTTTCATCCAATAAGAAAAGGAGTACTTGTGGCACCTTAGAGACTAATAAATTTATTTGAGCATAAGCTTTCGTGAGCTGTAGCCACAAGTACTCCTTTTCTTTTTACGAATACAGACTAAGACGGCTGCTACTCTGAAACCTTTCATCCGATAAGGCATTTTTCTGTGAGTTTAATTCAAGAAAGTGAAGGAAGCATTTTAAAGGTACATTCTTGCATCAGGTTTGATGTGATAAGACTATTATGTCTGGCAGTTTTTCCATATTGTGATAATTTATAAAGAAACATAAAGTGTAGGTTTGTACAGATTTACTTGGAAGCATGCTAGACAGGTAACACTTCATCTAATTTCCCCCATGCCCCAACCCTATGACATAGTCAACTTTTCCTGTCTGTCAGAGTCTCTCTGAATGTAGAGTCTTTTCACCATTTTCTCATTAATTTTTTCCTTGTACAATTGTGACTTGGCTGCTAACTGGAAAATTAACTTTCCTGGGTGTTGCTGACACACACTGGCTGGTTTCCTAACTTAATTTCTGACTGATCATTTGGATACTTGTATCTTCCTAAACATTATCTCTCTCTTAATTTTCTGATATTTTTTTCTGGTTTTGCTAATTCCCCTTTTGTAATCACCAGCAGTGCTGGAATTGAATGCTCTTATGACAGATCCTATCATTGTGGGAGCATGTCATATCAAATAAAAGTGCATCTACAAGAACCAATTTAGGAGTAGCAGCTTTAGAGAGTAAATCAATTTGTATCATTTCCTTATTTTTCACCTATTACATGCAAATGTCTACATTACGGAAACAGCATGGTTGAGATTTTAAAAGCATGTAAGTGAGGCAATCCAGAAAACTGGTTCCTGCAGCAATCATAATTCAGCCATTTTGTGCTTATGTAGTATTTTTTTCACTGCATATGGTATTAACTTTAATGGCCCCTCCCTCTCTGGCAGCATGAAATCCATAATTTCCTGGCTTTTGTATACAAAAAATTATATGTTGTTTTTTAAAAGGTGAGCCTTAAGTGGGGAAAGATGCAATTGCGTATTATATGTCTGTATGTGCATAGTTAGAAACACTCAGTGTTGAATGAGACTTCTTATTATAAATGACATTTCTATTTCAAACGTTGCAGTATCTGGCATTGTGTGCTCCAGAGGTCGCAGTGCACTACAGAGTGCACAAAATTGGAAGTCAGAGGCACTAAGGCACTGCAGAAAGACTGCTAAATCTGCTAGTCTCTTTCTGTGCCATCTTAAAAATAGGACAGGTCTTCCACCCTCATGACAAGTCCACACATGGGAATATCACTGGTTAGATACTACTGTGGTGGGATCAATAGGAAAAAACTGAGAGAGAGCATGTCAGGCCTAGAATTATGTTGTTTTTAAAATGGGTAATTAATATACATATATCTATGCAGCAGTTTCTTCACTGATTGTTGGAACCTGAACCAAGCCCACTCACTTTCACAGTAATCAACAAAATACATGGTTAGGGTAATTTTTAAAAAATTACAGCAGTTTATTCTTTTTTGCTTTCCTATAATTAACTTAGAATTTTTCAGGGCTGAATAACATAGGTTCTTAGCATTTGGGGTACATTTAAATGTCAGATTTCAAGAGCACGCAGAAGGAAATCCAGAGGTGAAAAATGCTATCTGAATAATTGATTTGTTTTTGCAAAGCTATGGCAGGAGTTACAGTTAGCTCAGACTTTCAATCACAAGTCTGACTTGCCCTATTTCCATGCGTTTAAATCAGAGGTGAAACACTGCACAGACAAAGAAATGGCAGAATACAGAATATGCAGATATTCTCTAACATAATGTAAAAAGAAAAGGAGTACTTGTGGCACCTTAGAGACTAACAAATTTATTAGAGCATAAGCTTTCGTGAGCTACAGCTCACTTCATCGGATGCATTTGGTGGAAAAAACAGAGGGGAGATCACATCCAATGATGACGTCACTACATCACTTGTATTCCCATGTGGCTGTATAGTCCGATCTGTGAGGAGCAAGTTCATGAATTGATGTCACACAAGCGTGCAGGCTCCAACTGGAATCCCAGTGCTCACCTATGCCTGTCACTTCACCACTCATCCATTGCCACAGGGCTTTTTTTCTATGATAAGTGAATGCCTGTGTGCTGTTTTTTAAATGACAAGACCATTGAATGGAGGCAATATCACTCTCAGCTGCGGAAGTAAAACACCAGTAGCAGGAAGGGTCATGGTGACTGGGATCTGGATTAGCTGCAGTGGATAATCATTGATGCCTTTGTGGTTTGTCAAGCCTTACGTATTCCATGCAACATTTCCCCTTACCATGGGTGTTCCTCTGTGGTTACCCTCATTCTGGTTTAGCCTGCCAGTTGAAGCCAGTGTCCTGGTTTGTGTGTGCACTGCCGCATTTGGGCAGCTACTTGGAGCCACAGATGAGTGCTGGGTGTGAAGTGAGGACCAGTGAAAGAGAACCACTCAAGAGTATGATTGCTCTGATTTTCAGAGGTATTACCTCTCCTTCTACATCCTATTTGCCCCACTTGTCCAAGGTAATGCCTGTGCAAAAGCCAAACACAAGGGCTATGCACCACTTACCTATCTCATGCTTAGTGAGTTATGATTGAGTCCTGCAAAGTGCTGTGCACCTTCATCTCATACTGGGCCTTAGTTTCAGGAATAGCACCCTAGTCTTCTGGCTCCACACCTGTAGATTTCACTACCTTCCACACCACCTGATTTTAGAATTGCTCCTCAGCCTTGGCCTTTTCCGGGTCTTCAAGACTGTTACTCCAAGAAGCTCATCCACACCCACATTGGGTATCAAATAATATATTTTCCTGCTACAGTTCTGGCCCCTCATTTAAATAAAACCTCATCTTGTCAGGGGACCTCAGAGAAGCCATGTACTATAGTTTATGAATATCAAAATTTTGATTAAACCATCAAAGTCAAATAGAGTATCTTCTCTTCCTGACTTTGGACACCTCCGTTTGTTTTGCATTCATAATATAAAGCAGCCAACCTGGGACTGGAGTCCTGCTGACATTGTAGCTTTAGAAATGGTTAGTAAAAACCTACAAGTTTGATGCTTTCTGCTTTGATGGTATTTTTGAAGTCTTTGAAGAAGTGTAGCACACACTCAGGTGTCTCATTCCAGTGCAGGACTCAGAGAGCTCCAATTCAAATCCTCCCCACTTTCCCCTTATTAGCCTGGTCATTAAATCATTTATTTATTTTTAAAATCACTGAAGCAATTTTGCATTGTCTGTCTGCTAAGTAGACCAGCTAAGCCTGCTGGTGGGATTAGCTCTGTCCTTCAGTCCCTGCTGAGAATAGGAAGTGCTGGGCAAGAATCATCATTCTTTCTCTTATGTCTTTGGGAATACTTTTGAATTCAGGAAGATGAAAAACTTTGCGGTGCTAGATAACAAAACCCAGCCAGGTAAAGAATAAACAGCCCTTAGTGTGAGCTTCATAGACTCTAGTATCTGAAGATTTCAGCACTACAGCAAAATGTTTCCCCCCTCAAGTGTGAAAGGTAAAGTAGCTAATTGTAATTCATGCTATATCCTAAACAGGAAAAGACGCCAGCTTTCCCAAATATTGCTGAATTGGATGTTAAGGGTATATGAGTCAGAATATTTCCCACTCTTTACTGAGCAGCATCTATCCAATTTATGTCACTTAGGTGTCAGCGATGTGTGTGCATATCCATTTGCCCCAACTTGTTTCCCGGGATGAAACAGTTCAAAAGTATCCTCCCCAATGTTAGATTGAAAGGGCCAATCCCACGTTGACACACACCTTTTGCTGCCTCATTGAAATCAGTGGACTTGCTGAATCAATGGAGTAATAATGTTTCATTCTCTAGGAAGAGAGATGGAGGGTGACCAAATGACCATTACAATGTTAACATGTCTAGTAGCAGACTGCTGAGGAAAGCTAACAGTAAGATATATATTTTACTTATACTTGAACAATTGTATACCAGAAATCTGCATGCTCTAGGGATGTAGTAGTCTAGGCCAAGCCACTGGCCTCTATGAAGGAAGAAGACAGTAGTCTGAAAATCAAAGATCAGCATCATTTCCTCTAAAAGGAAGATAAAGTTCTTACAGTAGTGTATTTACCTCAGATTCACTGTAAATATCCCAGAATTTCTTCTGTGGAAAGTTATTATTGTGGAATTCATGATACAGACAAACGTAAAGGAATTCAAATGCAAATGTTTAAATCCTCAACCCAGGAAGCTTATTTAAAAAAATAAAATACAAAAATAACCAAAAACAAACCCCAAAATAGTTGGAAGTGAAATAGGGCTGAAAGATTGTTTTGTATTTTAAGTTACAGTCTAGACATGGATTATCTGATTGCCATAGAAATAAGTTCTTATAGGTACGTCTGAACTACTAGAGATAGAAGCTGTTTCTCTACCCTGCAACATGTGCAGTCCTTTACACCTGTGCTACGATGGTATCAAAGATAATGAAACCAAAATGGTAGTATCTTGAGAATCAGGGCTAGACTCTGCCTTCAGACAGTCTGCCCATCAATTTCAGTGGGAGTTAGGTCTACTTCTGTTTCCCAGGGCAGAATGTGGCCCTTAGCTAAGACTCTAGAGGGGGATATGGTTGGATTATAGCCAAGCTTGATTATGCTTATTCTGTTAATAATACTTTGCTTTATAAATTATTTTCCCCGAGTAGGAAAAGAACTTTCTGACTGAATAAAGTTGGCATTAAAAGCTTGTTTGTTTTTTCTTAAGCAAAGTTTATTTTTTTAATGTCCTCTGGGAGAGAGTCAGCAGTGAGCATTGCCTCCCTTTCAAGTATCTTGCATTTGTTCCAGATTTCAGTAGGTTTCTCCAGAAGTATCTTGAAATATTGAGGAGAGACAAGGTAGAGTAAACTTACACAAAGTCCAGGAAGTCATTTTCAGAGGAGAAGTTGGTAACAGACAACTGAAAATTTTATACACTGTGTGCTATCTTGTCATAGCATCTGCAAATCTACGCCACAGGTTATAGATGTGAGAATTATTTAAACATCATTGAAACCTGACAAACATGATTAAATTAGATTTATATCCTTCATCTGATTAGTGCTCTGGCCAGAGGTTGACTATAGGCAGCTCAGTAAATACTAATATTTTTAGGCAGAAATTCCAAAAGAAAATTTGAGGCTCACTACAATTCTGATAATTTCCCTTTATTTCCTGTTTGTAAAACACATTAACAAATGTGATCGAATTATCATCTTCTTCCAACACAAAATACAAGCACAGGATCCACTGCAGGAAATTGACCCGGAATGACTTGTCACCACAATCTTAATGGCTTTGTTTTGATAAGGGAGTAATATTTCCACAGAATGCGTTCATTGAGTAACTAGAAGGGAGGCTTGCAAGAAAAAAACTTGGTGAAGCTGTGAGTGGTGATGGTGGTGACAACTCAGTAGGGGGCAGATCCTGCCCCCATTGACATCAGCTGGTTGGGAGTTGGGGCTGTGCCAGTGAAGGCATGAGACTCTCTTTCTGGGGAGACATGAAACCAAGTCCTGACTGCTTGTGGTCACAAATGAACTGTCTGTAAGAGTCGAGTTATTAGTTCCCAATGCCCTATCTAGTTCAGAGTTATTCACTTATTCTCCTGAATTGCTGTTTAGAGTTATTCATCTCATGAGTGATTGTATTTTGGACTGTACACTCTGTGGGGCAGGTACTTTATCTTCATTTGTTTTTGGTAAAGGGCTGGGCATATTGTAGGCACACTACAGTCAAAATAATAGCAAGAATAATTATTTCTGTTATGAAGAAGGTATTTTCTGAGCAAACAAAAATAAGTGTGTGTGTGTGTGTGTGTGTGTGTGTGTGTATGTACGGAAGAGAGAGAGAGAGAGAGAGTGAACACATAAGTTAAGGCCAAATTCAGCTTGGTATAAATAAGTGCAGCTACGGTTAGGGTAATGGTGGTAAAGCAATGTTGAGGTTCTGCTGCAATGTATAAATTTGTTTTGTTTCAAAGTGTTCTGGAATTCTTTGGGAAGAATGCATATATAACATAACATATTGTAATATGTGGATTTTATTATTTAATATTGTAAGGGACATTTCCTAAAATTAACTGACTTGCAAGAAAATATTTGTTCTTGGCTATTATATGTAATCACACCACTTGGGCTTAGTTAATAAGACTTCAGGTGCAGGAGAGTTAATAATTCACCTTCCCCCCCACACCAAACTGTGAAGGATTTAATCTAGATGTAAAACAGTGAACATTGTGGGGTTGCAGTTCATTTTATATAAAATTATGCCACTTCTGTTCTAAAAGGAATTACAGTTTTACATATGTTAGCTGATAGTTTAATTTCACATAATTGACTGCAACATATTTTATAAACACTGTCTCCATGACCTAACAGTCAACTTGGCCTTCATGAAGGAAAGTAAAACACCTTAATAAATTATAGGCAACATGAATGACTGACTGGATGAGGCAGAACTGTAAAAGGTGTGGTGATATATTATTTTTGTACATCCAAATTCAATATTCTGAGATGTTTAACAATTGTAGGCACATTAACTTTATGTCAAATATTAAATGTCCATATCAGAAAGGAGTCATACACAAGGGAAAGTTATGACCCTTGACTCACCTTATAGTCCTGTATACATGGAGAAAGCTGTTTTATAGCACTTTAAATTAGTGAGATTATAGCACCACTATACACTTCTCATAAAGTTTTATTCAGACCTTGCTCATAAGATGGTTTCAGTTTAAGCAACAAGATGTTCCAATTTGCAGAGTAGTGAGGAGTCATTTAATTAAATGTTTTCACAGTCTTCTAAAATATAATGTAACCAAACTACCTCAACACCCTTACCCCTCAAAAAAAACAAAAATAAAAACAAAAAAAACATAACCACAAGCCTTTTGGGGAGGAGAACCAGAGCCCTGCCAAAGGCAGAGGAGAGTCACTGGTGTTAAAGACTTGGAGTGAGATTCTCCCCAGTAGTCTATGTCTGGTGGACCCTGCTTCACACAAACGGGAAGAGCACTCACCCACCTCCACCACTCCTATCCCCACAACTCCTGGACCCTGCAGAGGGGAACACCTCCATGCAGAGAGAGCTGTGTTTTTTACTAGCTTCCCACAATGGCCCTTCCCCAACAAGTGTCCCAGGAGGAGGTTGTGGCCAGAGGGAGTTCCCAGGGCCCTGTCTTCAGTGGAGGCACGGCACCAGGGACTTCGGGGGATTCCCTGGCATGGATCCATCAGGTTTGGGAAGGAGGCCAGTAGTCTATTCTGTGGGGAGAGAAATTCTGCCCCACCCCATTGAGCGAGAGAGTAGGAGCTCCATCAGAGTACCTTTGCAGAAGGAGGTGGGACTCTTCTGGGGGGATTCTCATTGAGCTAAGAGGAGGAGAGGGACTCCACCGTGGGGACCCTCACTGAGGAGGAAGGTGGCCCACATTATTAATTTTTATTTCAACTGAGTTGTGAAAAAATGTCTGGACTTTTTTTCCAGTATTGTGTTTCATTCGCGGGGTAACCCTTCTGCCTGGTGGAGTGGGAAGCAAAAAGGGGCGAGTTCAATATCTGGGGGTTTCTCTTAACAATACAAAACAGAACTGGCTTGAGCCCAAGCTCAGTAGTCTGGGAAAACTTTACACCACTCCTGGGCGCCTCTAAGAGGCAGTACTTCCCCACGTGCAAGTAGTGAGTCGGTGTATAACATAAGATTCTCTTTCTCTTTTAATGAAAGTTCTCAAAGCCTTAATTTGGAAAAACATCACACCCATATTCTAAAGATTGCCACCATAAGCAAACGCAGCCCCACAATGTGTTCAGCAGTGTTCTTTGCCTCAGTTTAACACCTTGCAGTGTGATAGTCTGACAAACAAATGTCCCTTTAACACATTCGGCTGCCCTCTGAGAAACTTAACAGTAACAAGTCACCGGGACCAGATGGCATTCACCCAAGAGTTCTGAAAGAACTCAAATATGAAATTGCAGAAGTATTAACTATTGTTTGTCCTTTAAATCAGCTACTATACCCAATGACTGGAAGATAGCTAATGTAACGCCAATATTTAAGAAGGGCTCTAGAGGTGATCCTGGCAATTAAAGACCGGTAAGTATAACGTCAGTACTGGGCAAATTAGTTGAAACAATAGTAAAGAATAAAATTGTCAGACACATAGAAGAACATAAATTGTTGCGTAAAAGTCAACATGGTTTCTGTAAAGGGAGATCATGTCTTACTAATCTACTAGAGTTCTTTGAGAGGGTCAACAAACATGTGGACAAGGGGGATCCAGTGGACATAGTGTACTTTGATTTCCAGAAAGCTTTGACAAGGTCCCTCACCAAAGGCTCTTACGTAAATTAAGTTGTCATGGGATAAGAGGGAAGCTCCTTTCATGGATTGAGAACTGATTAAAAGTCAGGGAACAAAGGATAGGAATAAATGATAAATTTTCAGAATGGAGAGGGGTAACTAGTGGTGTTCCACAAGGGTCAGTCCTAGGACCAATCCTATTCAACTTATTCATAAATGATCTGGAAAAAGGGGTAAACAATGAGGTGGCAAAGTTTGCAGATGATACTAAACTGCTCAAGATAGTTAAGACCAAAGTTGACCATGAAGAACTTCAAAAAGATCTCACAAAATTAAAATGCAACAAAATGGCAAATGAAATCTAATGTGGATAAATGTAAAGTAGTGCACATTGGAAAAAATAACCCCAACTATACATACAATGTGATAGGGGCTAATTTAGCTACAACTAATCAAGAGAAAGATCTTGGAGTCATCGTGGATAGTTCTCTGAAGACATCCATGCAGTGTGTAGTGGCAGTCAAAAAAGCAAAGGGGATGTTAGGAATCATTAAAAAAGGGATAGAGAATAAGATGAAGAATATCTTATTGCCCTTATGTAAATCCATGGTACGCCTACATCTTGAATACTGCGTACAGATGTGGTCCCCTCATCTCAAAAAAGATGTACTGGCATTAGAAAAGGTTCAGAAAAGGGCAACTAAAATGATTAGGGGTTTGGAATGGGACCCATATGAGGAGAGATTAAAGAGGCTAGGATTTTTCAGTTTGGAAAAGAGGAGACTAAGGGGGGATATCATAGAGGTATATAAAATCATGAGTGGTGTGGAGAAAGTGAATAAGGAAACATTTTTTTTACTTGTTCCCATAATATAAGAACTAGGGGCCACCAAATGAAATTAATGGGTAGCAGGTTTAAAACAAATAAAAGGAAGTTCTTCACTCAGCACACAGTCAACCTGTGGAACTCCTTGCCTGAGGAGGTTGTGAAGGCTAGGACTATAACAGGGTTTAAAAGAGAATTGGATAAATTCATGGAGGTTAAGTCCATTGATGGCTGTTAGCCAGGTTGGGTAAGGAATGGTGTCCCTAGCCTCTGTCAGAGGGTGGAGATGGATGGCAGGAGAGAGATCACTTGATCATTACCTGTTAGGTTCACTCCTTCTGCGGCACCTGGCATTGGCCACTGTCGGTAGACAGGATACTGGGCCGGATGGACCTTTGATCTGACCCAGTATGGCCATTCTTATGTTCTCCCTCCACTACACCTCACTGCACCCCACTCACAGTTGGCTGTCCTTGGTTAGCGGAGACCCAGAGTTCAGAGGTGTGTTCACAGGAGTTCACCTCCCATCCCTGAGGGGGCATCAAGCAATGCCTCTGCTACTGTTTCTGCAACTGGCTCACAGCTGCCACTGTATCTGTGCCACCACTGGCAGGCACTGCTTGCTGCTCTCATGACATCACATTCTGAAATTCTGCCACTTAACCCAGCTCTTAGAGATTTCTGTTGTCACCAATTTCAGCAGGTAGTGGGGTAGGGGGGACAGCAAGTGTAATTTCTGAATTTGCTGTCAGCTCTGTTGTTAAACACTGGAGAGGAACAGGTCAAATGGTGTCTAGATTGTTTAAACAACATCCACACACTACCTAATAGAAACACCTGTCCCCTCCCACACTCATCTTCACCGAGATTTGGCATCCCTACTCCCAGTTTAGCAAGTGAGATTATAGTTAGGGTGACCCCCTCAGTCAGGGCATGTTAAGCACAGTTCTGCTGCCCTGTACTCACACAATAAGGATAACAACATTTCATTACCGCTGCATTCAAATACTAGAGTGATTTGTAACCCAAAACCAGCCAAAATGGAACATTTTGTTAAAGCAGCTTCATCATGATACACACCTAGGCAAAGTAGGTGTGTCTATGCAAACACAGTCTGCTCCTGAAGTGTTTCCCCCCAGCGTGGCACTGTCAGGGGAGAGCTCATTGAGACGCTGCTAACATTTGTAGTGGATTTAGGTCAAGGTGTAATGAGGATTATGAGATATTATTGGAAACTAGTTTGAGTGACCGTAAGAAACTGGAAATCAGCTTTCAGAGTAGCAGCTGTGTTAGTCTGTATTCGCAAAAAGAAAAGGAGTACTTGTGGCACCTTAGAGACTAACAAATTTATTAGAGCATAAGCTTTCGTGAGCTACAGCTCACTTCATCAGCTTGGAATTTAGCCCAGGTTTGTGTGAATCTATAACACTAGAAAGATCACGTTTCAATGGCAAAGCATAGAAACCTGCCGCAGAATCGCTAGCCCCAAGTATAACAGTCCGTGTTGGGTTCTGTTTATTTTCTTTCTGGGTTTTTTTGAGCCTTTGGGGACACATTTTCAAGCTTTTCTCTGCAACTATATGAATTAGAAACTGGCTTTTTAAAAAATAGGAAAGCTAAGATCTCATGTAATTACATGACTCCATGAACTGGAACTTAAAATAAAATAGTTAGAGTTAGCATTGCTGCTTCTGGAACTGGTCACAATAACAGTTAAGAAAATAATATATTAAACTGTCATATGGGCAAAATCTGTTTTCTTTCTTGAACTTTGTGTTGACTGGAAAATAATATGAATCATGTTAGAATTACACATAAACTAAGGATTAAAGTTTCAAAACAACAACAACAGCTTTAGAGCTTTGTTTTATCTGATGGAATATTGTTGTTTTTTAAAATCTACATTTGTGCTTTTCACCTTCTTAATCCTATACAATTTCCAGAAACCATTTTTCACTCTAGGAATAATTTGTATAACAGATTCTGTTACTGCTGTGGGGAGCTGTGAGGCAGAGGTATTTTTAACAGTGCTATTTCCTTCACTGTGCTATTACTGTTTTATTCATTTCAGCAAATTATAGAATCAGTGTCCAAAAAGTACATTCTTCTAAAGTTCACTTTCCTTTCATTTAGTGTTGTGATGCAACAAGAATGTTATTCTATCAGATTTATATCTCTCCAACAGTTTTTTACTGTCAAATGGCGAATGTTCAGATTTGGTTGGTCTCACATCAGTTGTACTCCTTTACAAGTATTAATTTATGGGAAATGCTTCACTGCCTCTTCTATCTATCATGCTTTCCTGGATACTGTTGAGTGCCAATCAGCCTGAATTATTTGAGAAAGACTCTGATTCTGCCATCCTATGCTTAATCATATGTCTATCTGGGGATGGGGAGGTCTCTCTCTCTCTCTCTATCATTCTATGATGTTATTGACATGAACTGTGACCGTATAGATCATTGTTGCAGCCAGGGTCCCGGTCTTGGTTTCACTGGGTCTTGTACAGAGAAGGTCAAGTGGGGTGTCTATGGAAAGGTTGTAGTTTGCTGGTTATGATTATGCTATCTATATGTGTGTGTCATTTTTGTGTTTAAGTTATGAATATTGACTATGTACTTGTATCTCAATGTGTTTGATTCTAAGTAGCCTCAGTGAAGCATTTGGTCAGCTTCTTGAGAAAGGACTATTCTCAGAAAGTGCCCAATCAAGAAACACTTAACTGACAATGGATTTAGGAGATGCCAATCCACATCTGATCTTTCCTGAGAACGTTCAAACTAACTTGTAAACAATGGCGTCAGCCTGCAAAAAGCTGAATCATTCATGGACATGTCACTTGCCCAAGTGGCTACAAACTCCATCTTGTTGCTGTGACTTTGCACAGAAGAACAAAGGGGTTTCCACAAGAAACCACAAGAGAGAGAATATAAAAGGCCCTGGAAGCCTCTTCATTTTATCTTCAGCTGGCTTAAAAGATGGCCTCTCCACCTGCAAGAGATGCCTGAAAGAAACTGGAACAAAGGACAGTAACTATGGGGGTGTGAGTGATTGTTGTACCCTGTAACGATGCTGGCTTTGGTGAGTACCAAAACTGAGAGTACCAATTCAGGACAAATTGCTTAGAGCAGGGCAGTTACAGCCCAAGGCTGGGGTACCTTTGCACACCAAGGCAAACCAAACCAGCCAAACAGAGAAGACTTCGGTTTTCCCCGCTGGCTAACCATAAGTCACACAAGCAATTCCCTTAGACACTCCAGTTTCCCAGTATCACCACCAGTGCCACCTGTTATGGGGACGAATGGTTATGAAAACCAATACCCCAGTAAAAGAAAAAAGGTTCTCTCGATCCCAAAAGACCAAGCCCCAGACCCAGGTCAATATACAGATCAGATCTTACTCACAAATCACACAGTTGCAAATCCTTTAGAATCTAAAATCTAAAGGTTTATTCATAAAAGGAAAAAGTTAGAGATGAGAGCTAGAATTGGTTAAATGGAGTCAATTACATACAGTAATGGCAAAATTCTTGGTTGAGGCTTGTAGCAGTGATGGAATAAACTGCAGGTTCAAATCAAGTCTCTGGAGTACATCCACAGTTGGGATGGGTCATTCAGTCCTTTGTTCAGAGCTTCAGTTTGTAACAATGTTCCTCCAGAAGTAAGAAACAGGATTGAAGACAAAATGGAGATGAGGCAGCTCCCTTTTATAGTCTCTTCCAGGTGGTAGGACACCTCTTTGTTCTTACCGTGGAAAATTACAACAGCAAGATGGAGTTTGGAGTCACATGGGCAAGTCACATGTCCATGCATGACTCAGTTTGCAGGCCGACACCATTATTTATGTTAGTTTGAACCCCAGGAAGGCTCAGATGTGGATTTGTGTCTCCCAAAGTCCATTGTCAGTTAAGTATTTCTTGAATGGGCACTTACTGAGAATAGTTCTTTCTCAAGAAGCTGACCGACTGCTTCAATGAGGCTACATAGAATCAAAACACACTGATATATAAGTAATAGACAATATTCATAATTTCAACTACAGAAATGATACACACATACAGATAGCATAATCATAACCAGAAAATCATAACCTTTCCACAGACATCTTACACGACAACCTTTGTACAATATTTGATGCAAATATATAACAGTGGTTGCAAAAATGATCTATACGGTCATAAATCTTCAACTGGCTTAAGAGATGGCCTCTTCACCCGCAAGAGATGCCTGAAAGAAACTGGAACAAAGAACAGTAACTACGGGGGTGTGAATGATTGCTGGATCCAGACTAGGAAGGAGTTCAGTCTGTGAAATAAGCTTATTGGAACATCTCTAAGGGTGAGATTTACCTGTATGCAGTTTCTTAATGTATTAAGCTTAGACGTGCGTGTTTTGTTTTATTTTGCTTGGTAACTTATTTTGTTCTGTCTGTTATTATTTGGAACCATTTAAATCCTACTTTTTATATTTAATAAAATCACTTTTGATTATTAGTTAACGCAGAGTAAGCAATTAATAACTAGGGGAGCCAACAGCTGTGCATATCTCTCTATCAGGGCGGACAATTTATGAGTTTACCTTGTATAAGCTTTATACAGAGTAAAATGGGTTTATTTGGGGTTTGGATCCTATTGGGAGCTGGGTCCCTGGGTGCTAGAGACGAGCACTTCTTAAGCTATTTTCAGTTAAGTCTGCAGCTTTGGGGTGTGTGGTTCAGACCCTGGGTCTGTGTTAGAGCATACTGGCCTATCTGGCTCGACAAGGCAGGGTTCTGGAGGCTCAAACTGGCAGAGAAAACGGGCTCAGAGGTAGTCTCAGCACATCAGGTAATCGTCCCAAGGGAGTTTCTGTGATCGAACCCATCACACACATTTTATGCTCTTCCCTCTCTCTCTCACTCTGTCTTCATCTTCATTCTTCAGTTTTTGCAGGGATTCTACTGGGAAAAGGAAGCTTTGTCACCAGGCCCTGTAAAAGTATGTCTGCACTGCACACTAAGTCCAGGTTATGACTTGGTTCCATTCACACATAAATCAGTCTGATGCAGGTCAGCTAGCATGCAGGACTTGGTCCTAGGAACCTGCCAGTGGTGTGGAGTCAGAGCCCATGTCCCACTGTGACTTGAGTAGGGTGATCAGGTGTCTGGTTTTCAACCGGAATACCCGGTCGAAAAGGGACCCTGGTAGCTCTGGTCAGCACCACCGACCGGGCCATTAAAAGTCCGGTCAGTGGTGCTGCCAGGCTAAGGCAGGCTAGTCCCTACCTGTTCTGGCACCGCACTGCGACCCAGAAGCGGCAAGGGGGTCCAGCTCCTTGGTGGAGGGGTCACGGGGCTCTGTGTGCTGCCTCCGCTCCGAGCACAGGCTCTGCAACCCATTGGCCAGTTCCCGGGTGAGAGCAGCATGCAGAGCCACCTGCGCACCTCTGCCAAGGAGCCAGACCCACTGCTGGCCATTTCCAGGACGCAATGCAGTCTGTGGTGCCAAGACAGGCAGGAAGCCTGCCTTAGCCCCCACACTGCACCGATGACCGAGAGCCACCGCAGGTGAGCCCATGTCCCAACCCGCTACCCCAGCCCTGAGCTCCTCTAAACCCAGAGCCCTCCCCTGCACCCCAAACCCCTCATTCCTGGCCCCATCCCAGAGCCCTCACCCCTTCCTGCACTCCCAACTCCCTGCTTCAATCCACAGCTCCCTTCTGCACTCCAAACCCCTTGGCCCCAGCCTGGAGCCCTCTCTTGCACCCCAAACACCTCATTCCTGGCCCCAGCCCAGAGCCCTCACCCCATCCAACACCCCAACTCTCTGCCTCAATCTGCAGCACTCTCTCACACTCCAAATCCCTCGGCCCCACCCCACAGCCTGGAGCCCCCTCCTGTACCCCAAACCCCTCATTCCCAGCCTCACCCCAGAGCCTGCACCCCTAGCTGTACCCCAACCCCCTGTCCCAGCCCAGTGAAAGTGAGTGAGGATGGAGGAGAGCGAGCCACTGAGGGAGGGGGAATTTAGTGAGTGGGGGGCAGGGCCTCGGGGAAGGGGGTGGGGCTAGGGTGTTCAGTTTTGTGGAATTAGAAAGTTGGCAACCCTGGACGGGGTCCAAGCCCTATCATTTTGCCATGTGGATACAGCTCAAGCCATAGACCTGAGTCAGAAGGTCTGCGTAGAGCAGTATGAACACATTAGCATGACTGGTTTCAGAGTAGCAGCGGTGTTAGTCTGTATTCGCAAAAAGAAAAGGAGTACTTGTGGCACCTTAGAGACTAACAAATTTATTAGAGCATAAGCTTTCGTGAGCTACAGCTCACTTCATCGGATGCATTTGGTGGAAAAAACAGAGGGGAGATTTATATACACACACAGAGAACATGAAACAATGGGTTTATCATACACACTGTAAGGAGAGTGATCACTTAAGATAAGCCATCACCAGGAGCGGGGGGGGGGAAGGAGGAAAACCTTTCATGGTGACAAGCAAGGTAGGCTATTTCCAGCAGTTAACAAGAATATCTGAGGAACAGTGGGGGGTGAGGTGGGGTGGGGTGGGGTGGGGGGGGAGAAATAACATGGGGAAATAGTTTTACTTTGTGTAATGACTCATCCATTCCCAGTCTCTATTCAAGCCTAAGTTAATTGTATCCAGTTTGCAAATTAATTCCAATTCAGCAGTCTCTCGTTGGAGTCTGTTTTTGAAGCTTTTTTGTTGAAGGATAGCCACTCTTAGGACTGTAATCAAGTGACCAGAGAGATTGAAGTGTTCTCCAACTGGTTTTTGAATGTTATAATTCTTGACGTCTGATTTGTGTCCATTCATTCTTTTACGTAGAGACTGTCCAGTTTGGCCAATGTACATGGCAGAGGGGCATTGCTGGCACATGATGGCATATATCGCATTGGTAGATGCGCAGGTGAACGAGCCTCTGATAGTGTGACTGATGTGATTAGGCCCTATGATGGTATCCCCTGAATAGATATGTGGACAGAGTTGGCAACGGGATTTGTTGCAAGGATAGGTTCCTGGGTTACAGAGTAGCAGCCGTGTTAGTCTGTATTCGCAAAAAGAAAAGGAGTACTTGTGGCACCTTAGAGACTAACAAATTTATTAGAGCATAAGCTTTCGTGAGCTACAGCTCACTTCATCGGATACAAATGCATCCGATGAAGTGAGCTGTAGCTCACGAAAGCTTATGCTCTAATAAATTTGTTAGTCTCTAAGGTGCCACAAGTACTCCTTTTCTTGTTCCTGGGTTAGTGGTTCTGTTGTGTGGTGTGTGGTTGCTGGTGAGTATTTGCTTCAGATTGGGGGGCTGTCTGTAAGCAAGGACTGGCCTGTCTCCCAAGATCTGTGAGAGTCATGGGTCGTCCTTCAGGATAGGTTGTAGATCCTTGATGATGCGTTGGAGAGGTTTTAGTTGGGGGCTGAAGGTGATGGCTAGTGGCGTTCTGTTATTTTCTTTGTTGGGCCTGTCCTGTAGTAGGTGACTTCTGGGTACTCTTCTGGCTCTGTCAATCTGTTTCTTCACTTCAGCAGGTGGGTATTGTAATTGTAGGAATGCATGATAGAGATCTTGTAGGTGTTTGTCTCTGTCTGAGGGGTTGGAGCAAATGCGGTTATATCGTAGAGCTTGGCTGTAGACAATGGATCGTGTTGTATGATCTGGATGAAAGCTAGAGGAATGTAGGTAGGAATAACGGTCAGTAGGTTTCCGATATAGGGTGGTGTTTATGTGACCATCACTTATTAGCACCGTAGTGTCCAGGAAGTGGATCTCTTGTGTGGACTGGTCCAGGCTGAGGTTGATGGTGGGTTGAGGGCTTTGGTTCTATTCCCTCCTTCACATCTTCCATGTTCATTCATTTCATTATGAGCCCATACAATATGTCAGTTAAATAAGGTGCTTTGTGTCTATGTGTATACAGTGTGACACCAGGGGCTTGATTTTGTAAGGTGCTCAGTGCCCTGAGTTTTGTAGGTTGTACAGAACTACTGCTACAATCCTGGTGAAATCAAACAAGTACATTACATAATAGACTATTAAACCACAGTAGTGTGTGTATAAAGTGCAGGGACTTGGTTGTGAATGAGTTTTGCATTCCTACAATTTATAATAGATTTTATAGTTTAAAAAATCCTCCTAATTGCTAAAATTTGGCTAAGTCTGTGTGCGTAAGACTGACGGTGAACCTAAGAATATCATGTTTCACTGTGCTTACTTAGAAATAGACTTACCTCCAGACACTCCAGCACTGGTAGCTGCTCTGCCTCTAGATAAAATGTCAAACTAAAGCCCCATCTCTCTGTCTCATTATGTGGATAATATGAAACTTCAGGCAATTTTTTAAAATTTACGAGACCACTCTGAGGGCCAACATTTCCTCTTACTTAACAAAACCACAGATTAATTGGTTTTAATTCAATCTTGTCAGTTGTAAAATGAGCACAAAAGTAACTACAATGGCCACATTGCCTCACCTGCTAATCTTTAATTTAAGGTGTAATCCTGCAGACTTCTACATAAATGGTAATGGGAGTTTTGCTTGCTCAGACACTTGGGTACTATGACCCATATAAGTAGATGGGGACATAGCCCTGGTCTACATTAGGCATTGAGGTCGAATTTAGCAGCGTTAAATCGATTTAACTCTGCACCCGTCCACATGACGAATCCCTTTCTTTGGACTTAAAGGGCTCTTAAAATCGATTTCCTTTTTCCACCCCCGACAAGGGGATTAGCGCTGAAATCAGTTTTGCTGGGTCGAATTTGGGGTACTGTGGATGCAATTAGATGGTATTGGCCTCCGGGAGCTATTCCAGAGTGCTCCATTGTGACCGCTCTGGACAGCACTCTCAACTCAAATGCACTGACCAGGTAGACAGGAAAAGGCCCACGAACTTTTGAATTTCAATTTCCTGTTTGGCCAGTGTGGCAAGCTGCAGGTGACCATGCAGAGCTCATCAGCAGAGGTGACCATCCTCAGCTCATCAGCAGAGGTGACCATGATGGAGTCCAAGAAGAGCAAAAGAGCTCCAGCATGGACCGAACAGGAGGTACGGGATCTGATCGCTGTATGGGGAGAGGAATCTGTGCTATCAGAACTATGTTCCAGTTTTCAAAATGCCAAAACATTTGTGAAAATCTCCCAGGGCATGAAGGACAGACGCCATAACAGGGACCCGAAGCAGTGCCGCGTGAAACTTATGGAGCTGAGAGAAAACCAGAGAGGCGAACGGCCACTCCGGGTCAGAGCCCCAAACATGCTGCTTCTATGATGAGCTGAATGCCATTTTAGGGGGTTCATCCACCACTACCCCAGCCATGTTGTTTGACTCCTTCAATGGTAATGGGGGCAACATGGAAGCAGATTTTGGGGACGAGGAAGACGATGATGAGGAGGCTGTAGATAGCTCACAGCAAACAAGCGGAGAAACCGGTTTTCCCGACAGCCAGGAACTGTTTCTCACCCTGGATCTGGAGCCAGTACCCCCCCCCGAATCCACCCAAGGCTGCCTCCCAGACCCACCAGATGGAGAAGGGACCTCTGGTGAGTGTACCTTTTAAAAGACTATACAAGGTTTAAAAGCCAGCGTGTTTAATGATTAATTTGCCCTGGCATTCGTGGCTCTCCGGATATACTCCTAAAGCCTTTGCAAAAGGTTTCTGGGGAGGGCAGCCTTATTCCATCCACCATGGAAGGACACTTTACCACTCCGGGCCAGCAGCACGTACGCGGGAAACATTGTAGAACAAAGCATTGCAGTGTATGTTTGCTGGTGTTCAAACAACATCCGTTCTTTATCTCTCTGTATTATCCTCAGGAGAGTGATATCATTCATGGTCACCTGGTTGAAATAGGGTGCTTTTCTTAAGGGGACATTCAGAGGTGCCCGTTCCTGCTGGGCTGTTTGCCTATGGCTGAACAGAAATGTTCCCCGCTGTTAGCCAAGCGGTGGGGGGAGGCAAAATGCGACCTTGTAACGAAAGCACATGCGCTATGTATGTAATGTTAACAGCAAGGTTTACTGTGAAAGAGTGTACCCATTGTTGTATAAAATGTGTCTTTTCAAATACCACTGTCCCTTTTTTTTTCTCCACCAGCTGCATGTGTTTCAAGGATCACAGGATTTTCTTCTTCCCAGAGGCTAGCGAAGATTAGAAGGCGAAAAAAACGCACTCGCAATGAAATGTTTTCTGAGCTCATGCTGTTCTCCCACACTGACAGAGCACAGACGACTGCGTGGAGGCAGACAATGTCAGAGTTCAGGAAAGCACAAAATGACTGGGAGGAGAGGTGGCGGGCTGAAGAGAGTAAGAGAGGGCTGAAGCTGAAAGGTGGCAGCAGCGTGATGAGAGGAGGCAGGATTCAATGCTGAGGCTGCTGGAGGATCAAACTAATATGCTCCAGCGTATGGTTGAGCTGCAGGAAAGGCAGCAGGAGCACAGACCGCCGCTACAGCCCCTGTGTAACCAACCGGCCTCCTCCCCAGGTTCCATAGCCTCCTCACCCAGATGCCCAAGAATGCGGTGGGGGGGCCTCTGGCCACCCAGCCACTCCACCCCAGAGGATTGCCCAAGTAACTGAAGGCTGCCATTCAATAAATTTTAAACTTTTAAAGTGCTGTGTGGCCTTGTCCTTCCCTCCTCCAACATCCCTCCTGGGCTACCTTGGTAATTATCCCCCTATTTGTGTGATGAATTAATAAAGAATGCATGAATGTGAAGCAACAATGACTTTATTGCCTCTGCAAGCGGTGATCGAAGGGAGGTGGGGAGGGTGGTTAGCTTACAGGGAAGTAGAGTGAACCAAGGGATAGGGGGTTTCATCAAGGAGAAACAAACAGAACTTTCATACTGTAGCCTGGCCAGTCATGAAACTGGTTTTCAAAGCTTTTCTGATGCGCACCGCACCCTCCTGTGCTCTTCTAACCGCCCTGGTGCCTGGCTCTGCGTAACCAGCAGCCAGGCGATTTGCCTCAACCTCCCACCCCGCCATAAACGTCTCCCCCTTACTCTCACAGATATTGTGGAGCGCACAGCAAGCAGGAATAACAGTGGGAATATTGGTTTCGCTGCAGTCTAACCGAGTCAGTAAACTGCACCAGCGTGCTTTTAAACGTCCAAATGCACATTCTACCGCCGTTCTGCACTTGCTCAGCCTGTAGTTAAACAGCTCCTGACTGCTCTCCAGGCTGCCTATGTATGGCTTCGTGAGCCATGGCATTAAGGGGTAGGCTGGGTCCCCAAGGATAACTATAGACATTTCAACATCCCCAGTGGTTATTTTCTTGTCTGGGAAGAAAGTCCCTTCCTGCAGCTTTTGAAACAGACCAGATTCCCTGAAGATGCGAGCGTCATGTACCTTTCCCGGCCATCACACGTTGATGTTGGTGAAATGTCCCTTGTGATCCACCAGTGCTTGCAGCACTATTGAAAAGTACCCCTTGCGGTTTATGTACTCGCTGTCTTGGTGCTCTGGTGTCAAGATAGGGATATGGGTTCCGTCTATGGCCCCACCACAGTTAGGGAATCCCATTGCAGCAAAGCCATCCACTATGACCTGCACATTTCCCAGGGTCACTACCCTTGATATCAGCAGATCTTTGATTGCGTTGGCTACTTGCATCACAGCAGCCCCCACAGTAGATTTGCCCACTCCAAATTGATTCCCAACTGACCGGTAACTGTCTGGCGTTGCAAGCTTCCACAGGGCTATTGCCACTCACTTCTCAACTGTGAGGGCTGCTCTCATCTTGGTATTCTTGCGCCTCAGGGCAGGGGAAAGCAAGTCACAAAGTTCCATGAAAGTGCCCTTACGCATGCGAAAGTTTCGCAGCCACTGGGAATCGTCCCAGACCTGCAACACTATGCTGTCCCACCAGTTTGTGCTTGTCTCCCGGGCCCAGAATCGGCGTTCCACTGCATGAACCTGCCCCATTAGCACCACGATGCCCACATTGGCAGGGCCCATGCTTTGAGAGAAGTCTGTGTCCATGTCCTCATCACTCTCGTAACCGTGCTGACATCGCCTACTCGCCCCGTTTCGCTTTGCCAGGTTCTGGTGCTGCATATACTGCTGGATAATGTGTGTGGTGTTTAATGTGCTCCTAATTGCCAAAGTGATCTGAGCAGCCTCCTTGCTTGCCATGGTATGGCATCTGCACAGAAAAAAGGCACGGAACGATTGTCTGCTCTTGCCCTGACGGAGGGAGGGGTGACTGACGACATGGCTTACAGGGTTGGCTTACAGGGAATTAAAATCAACCAAGAAGGTGGCTTTGCAAGAAACTGAATGGCCGCCTCAAGGATAGAACTCAAAATCTCAAGGATAGAACTCAAAACTGGGTTTAGCAGGCCTTTGATTTCACAGAGGGAGGGAGAAAATGAATACAAAACAAATCTGGTCTAATCCTTGTTTTGAGTCACTTCATCTAGCTTTATACATCTTGCTGGCAGCAGACTGTGCAGTATGACCGCTAGCCATCGTCATCTCCGGGGTGCTCAGCAGAAGACGGGGCAGTATGACTACTGGCCATCGTCTTTTGCTAGCTGCAAATTAAAAGACTGCCTGTAGGACTCAATCAAGACGAAACAAGAGAAATGGCCTGGCTGAGTCACTCCCATGTTTGCCCAGGCGCCCGGTTAAAAGAGCACCCAGGACTACGTCGACGATGACTACCAGTCATACTGCACTGTCTGCTGCCAAAAGGCAATAAACTGCTGCTGTGTAGCAATGCAGTACCATGTCTGCCAGGACCCAGGAGACATACGGTGACGGTTATCTGAGCGGGCTCCATGCTTGCCGTGGTATGGAGTCTGCACAGGTAACTCAAGAAAAAAGGCGCAAAACGATTGTCTGCCCTTGCTTTTACGGAGGGAGGGAGGGAACGGGGGCCTGACGATATGTACCCAGAACCACCCGCGACAATGTTTTAGCCCCATCAGGCACTGGGATTTCTACCCAGAACTCAAATGAGTGGTGGAGACTGCAGGAACTGTGGGATAGCTACCCACAGTGAAAAGCTCGGGAAGTCGACGGTTGCCTTGGTACTGTGGACACATGCACTTAGAGCATTTTTGTGGGGACACACACACTCTACTGTATAAAAATGCTTTCTACGAAACTGACTTCTATAAATTCGACCTAATTTCGTAGTGTAGATATACCCATACACGCATTATAAGATCTGAATGCTGTCAGTGTGTTTACAGGTATTCATGATGGGATGCACCAGTGGGTGTGTAGTACCATTCTATAGATCATAATGGTTTCCTGGTATAAGCAAAGAGAAAGCTGGATTGGTTGACTAAGCTATATAATGCACTTGTCACTATGGTATGTGTATCATAATAGTCTATGGATTACTTTTCACTTTAGGCTTCGAAGATCACACAGCTTTTTCACAGCTGGCATGTCTAGATGTCTTTTAAACAATTCACATCACCAGTTGCCTTTCTTGCTGTGTTTTGATTTTGCTTTCTGTCATTAAAATAGTATTGAGGGTTTGATTGAAGTTGACAAAAGCTAGGAAATCCCAGGGCTGTTTTCTGTCCTTCACTCCAGTAAATATTATCAAATCTCATTCCATTTTTCTAATCTAGTAAATCCAGGCTTCTACATTTATCTCCTCACCAGTACTGTTGCTAAACTCAATGAGCTTGCAGAAGTGGACACCATACAGACTTAAAATATGAGAAAAGGCTGTCAGGAAAGGGGTCTGATCCAAAGACCATTGAAATCAATAGAAAGACTCCCATTAAATTCAATAGGCTTTGGATCAGGCCCAAAGGTAGAGAATATGTTCAGTATACTAAATTTTGTGGGGAAGAAACCTGCTAAAAATTAGTAAGAAGTAGCACTATTCCAGAATAGGTTAACAAAAGCTAATTTTAAAACTTTTTTGTTATAGTGGGAAAAAATACATCAGAAACCACAAAAAACTTATTTTGGTCACTCTCTTTAGCTGGAATAGCACCATTTTAAGGCCTGTTTTTAAAGAAAATGGCCATCCAGCAAAGATAATTAGCACTGGTGAGATTATAACAGCAGTCTGCAAAATGGAGTTTACAATGGACATAGAAACTGACTCTAAATTAGCGGCAATAATGGGTCAGGTGATAAAAATCAGGATGTAAGATCATCTTTTATCAGGCAAAATGCTAATTTGAGTAACTAAGGCCCTGCAGCAGTAATGGTAACAAAAGCCCTTATTTAATACTTTTATTCTTGACCGAGCTTTATAGCATTAACTAATTTAAGGCTTCAGATGTTGCTATTGTTCAGATCAGGTCTCATTGGGGAGAAATTTTGCTGCAGCTGAAAAGAATGAATTTGTGCTGAATTTTTGTTCCTGTTAGTAACCCTTGACATACAGAGGCTTTTTCCTCCATAAGCACCCATCAGCCGACCATCAGATGTACCGTAAACACTTTAACATGTCAGATGTTATTGTAAGGCATTAGAACACAGCATAGGTGAATAGTTACTTCCCTGAAACCTGCAGACCTTAACACACTTATAAATAGTGTTGAAGACTGCTTTGTCTCCTTCCACCCTGGTTATTATAATGTATCTTTGGAACCAGTCCAAGTACAGCTTTAGCCTGAGGTTAAAACCATTTGAATTACTGTCCTCAGCAAAAGTTTAACAATTCCAGAGGTCTCACTCAGAGAGAGCAGAATAAAACAGACATGAAAATCGGTTTGCTTCATAGTCGTTACTGAGAATTATCTAAAGGGTTATAAGTGCTCTATACTTAGTCTGATTCAATTTATGTGGCTTTAGTCACAGCCTGTGTTTTTTTTTGGAATCTGTACACCAAATCTAGGCCATACTCCTAAAATTGTTCAAGGGCGTGTTTATACAAATCTGCTACTGTACACTGCCCCGTGGAATTCTGAATCTAAGCTTTGGTGATACAACTGTGTCTATAATTAAGTCTGAAATGTTCCCACAAATAGAGTATGGCCCACATGTATGTCGTAATGGGGGACAGGTGAAGCAGAGAGAATGCAGATCTCATTCACACACTAGAAAGTGGTGTGTTCGGAACCTGACTGAGGAGCAAACAGGCAGCAAATATGGGAGTTTCAGAGTGTATAGCTGAGGATCTGGTGCTTGGAGATAGTGAAATTGGGTCAGTCTGTTATTGTTCTGTTTGTTCTATGCATATGGGTTGTGCACTGGGGGTAAGACAGGTCTGTTTTTGTCTCAGGCCATGTGGCTGTGACCATGGGCCTTTGATCAGCCCCGCTCTTTGAAGTCTCTGAGGTCTGGTCTACACCAGGGGGGCAAGATCGATCTAAGTTACGCAACTTAAGCTACATGAGTAATGTAGCTGAAGTCGACTTACTTAGATCTACTCACTGCGGTGTCTTCTCTGCGGTGAGTCAACTGCTGATTCTCCCGCATCGACTCCACCTGCGCCTCTCGCTTCGGTGGTACCCGAGTCGACGGGAGAGTGCTCGGAGGTCGATTTATCGCATCTAGACCAGACGTGATAAATAGACTCCCGCTGGCTCGATTGCTGCCCGTCGATCCAACAGGTAATGTAGAAAAGCCCTTAGTGTTTAATTGCTCTCTTAGTGAGGGAGTGGAACTAAGCATCAAAGCTCAGGATGGAAGTCAGTTGCGTGGCACTCTTGTGAGCAGCAAACAGGAGTTTTTTGAGAGGGAGTGTAAGAGGCTTTCTTTCTAGCTACAGTGCTGTGTTCAGCCTCATGATGGCCAGTGATAGAAGAGTATTTATGACCTGAAATGGATGTGCCATGTTTTCTTTCCTGCCTGAAGTCAGAAAGGACCATTGGAATGAAAAGTGTTTCATCAGCATGTGATATGGCTATATCATCTGGCTTTTTCCCAAATGCAGAAGAGAAATATTTAATGAATACTGCTTTTTCTGCATTATTAATGACAACTCCACCATTTCCATCCATCCTGAAAAGCACTGACTCTGAAAAAAACATGTGGTTCTTGGTGAATAATCAGCTGAACATGTTCTTCCAGTGTGATGCTGTAGCTAATGCAATCACTGGATGTATAAACAGTAGGAACAGGGAGATTAATATTACCTCTTTATTTGGTACTGGTACAACTGCTACTAGGATATTGTATCCTGTTCTTGTGTCCGCATTTCAGGAAGGATGTTAATAAATTGGAGAAGAGTCATGAGAATTACTAAAGAATTGGAAAATATGCCTTATAGTGATAGACTCCAGGAGCTCAGTCAGTTTATCTTTTCCAAGAGAAGGTTAAGGGGTGACTTTATCACAGTCTGTAAATACCTACATGGGTACTTTGATAATGAGCTCTTCAGTCTAGCAGATGAAGGTATAACAAAAAGCAATGGCTGGAAGTTAGAAGTAGACAAATTCAGACTACAAATAAGGTACACTTTTTAACAATGGGGGTTGTTAACCACAGGAACAACATACTAAGCTTTGTGGTGGATTCTCCATCAATAGTAATTTTTAAATCAAGATTAGCTGTTTTTCTTAAAGCTATGCTCTAGTTCAAACAGGAATTAATTCAAGGAAGTCCTATGGCCTATGTTGTACAGACCTGATGATCACAATGGTCCCTTCTGGTGTTGTAATGTACGAGTCTGTTAATCAAACCACTGAAGCATTTAATGTCTCCTTGCTAATTGTCTGAACTTCCTTCAGCACTGAGTGTGTTTTTGAGTTTAGGAGCTGGGGAGGAGAGTATGTTTGTGGTACTGGCACAGTGTTTCTAAATGATACCTGAGGAGGGTGCTGCCAATGTGTCTGTCAAATAACTAAATGAGGCAAGGGAAAGGCCAAATCCAAGGCCTCATGCTGCTGTTTCTCTGCTCTTGCTTCTCTTCTAATATCTGTTCTCATTCTCCCGCTTCACATTGCAGCTTGGAAAGCTTGATAGAAGCTGGAAATGGGCAACAGGGGATGGATCACTTGATGATTACCTGTTCTGTTCATTCCCTCAGGGGCACCTGGCATTTGCCACTACTGGAAGACAGGATACTGGGTAGATGAGCCTTTGGTCTGAGTCAGTATGGCCATTCTTATGACATCTTCCATGCAGGGTTATGTAGCCATTTGAGACCCAGGATATTAGAGGGACAAGGTGGGGGAGGTAACATCTTTTATTGGACCAGCTTCTCTGGGTGAGAGAGACAAGCTTTCAAACTTACATAGATGTGAAGAAGGGCTCTGTGTAAGCTTAGAAACTTGTTTCTTTCACCAACAGAAGTTGGTCCAATAACAGACATTTCCTCACCCACCTTGTCTCTCTGACATCTTCCATGGCAGCCAGATCAGTATCAGTTATACATAAGATGTCACTGGAAGACTATCCTGATACTTCAGCTAACACAGAATGTGGCAGCCCACTTTGCTTAGAGAGGTTAGCCATAGGGAACATAGTGCTCCAGACGATGCTCCACAAATATCTTCTGCGTGCAAGTCAAAGTGCTGGTTTTGACATTTAAAGCCAAGCTCTCCCTTGAATGCATCCGATGAAGTGAGCTGTAGCTCACGAAAGCTTATGCTCAAATAAATTTGTTAGTCTCTAAGGTGCCACAAGTACTCCTTTCCTTTTGCTTCTGTTAGTACAAGGGAGCGTGGTGCAATGGATTTGAGCATTTTAGGAGTACCGCCTCTGTGGCATGTTCCCTTCTTCCCTGCAATCCACTGGGAAAGAGCCAGGGTCTTTTTTATCTCAGACATCATGTAAGTATACTTTGAATCATCCCCATTATTGTATGCAGATCACTGTCAGGGTGACTGAATCTTTCAGCAGCTTTAGCTCAAGGGAATTCAAGTGCCTGACTTTCATTTTTTTCTTGCAAAAAGCTGCCTTATTCTGGCAAACATGGCTCTGGAGAAGATGGACGGGAAGGAACCTTTTATCTGTATTTTGTAAAATGAAAGCTGATTTTCTCAATGCTAACTTAATGGGAGTAAATGACATCAATGAATAATAGTCTTTGGATCCAATGAGTATAGTTTTTTGCAAAACTGAACAAAAATCTTTGTTTTCAGGCAAAAATATTCACAAACAGGCCAGCATGAGACCTAGGCACCATGTGAACCCTGAAAATGAGGCTTAAAGGGGATCTGAATGGTGTCATGGCTATGTGCTGACCCTCTCCACAAGAGGGAATTTCACCTGAAGTGAATGAATATAACTACATCTTCCCAGCTCTCTAACCCACCTACGTTATTTTGGTAGCAAATCCCTGGGTTATCTTCATGACCTTGTCTTGGACAGCCCCGTGCCTTCAAGATTTCCAGACTTGCCCATTATTAAAGATAATGGACTTCAGCTTTACAGATAATAATAATACCTAGCTTACTTGGTCAGAACTTGATTATACCTCCTTCTCTCCAGAAGTTTATAGTTTAATGTACACAATTATCAGTGTACCAAGCTTCAGAGAGGTAGCCGTGTTAGTCTGAATCTGTAAAAGCGGCAAAGAGTCCTGTGGCACCTTATAGACTAACAGACGTATTGGTGCATGCATCCGACGAAGTGGGTATTCACCCACGAAAGCTCATGCTCCAATACGTCTGTTAGTCTGTAAGGTGCCACAGGAGTCTTTGCCAATTATCAATGTAGAGAATTGTGATATCACCCCAGATTGAGAAATTTAGCTCTTGTCTACAAAATCCCTTTCTCTATAAATAGATTTTATTGAGCGTTTAATCCCTGAGAGGCACTTTAAGAAAAATAAGTATGTAGAGCAGTCAGTCAGACTTCTAAACATGTTTTGGGAGAGAGAGCTTTAGTACTGCACCTTCTCTTGGTTATCTTTTTTTGAATATCATCCTTACTAATAATAATTCCATTTAATCACTAGTGTCCCAATTTTCCTGGTGGAAAAGCAACAGAACATTTTCTGTCTCCCTTCTTGTTCATTTTCCGTACACTTCTATCAGCTGTGTGATATCAGTCCTGTCAGCACAGAACTTCCATTCTTTCCCATTCTACAATATGTCTTTTCTCCCATAAAGTCTGTCATCTGCCTTTTCCTATATGGTATTCAAATTTGCATATATTCTTCCTTCCTCACACACTTAGCAACAATTTAAAGTTTAACATTAGGAACACACTCTTTAACACCATTGAAATACATTTGAGTAGAAGAGCTTTTAGGAAAGAAAGAGTAGAAGTGTTTGTGTGTGAGTGTGCATGTAGTATGTTTATTTGTATTATATATTCATATATATGTAATATTGCTTTAAAAGACATTGTCGTTCCTAATACAAACAGTTAACATTTATGCATCAGAATTTTAAAAATACCATTTATTTTTGTCTTTCAGTATCTGTCTGTCAGTATAATAAAGAGACACTGTTAATGCCACCTGTTGTAGAACTGAAAAACTGCAAGTAATCCTTGCTAAAGAAAATATGGAGACTGTTCATGCCATCTAGCGGTTAAATAAGAAAATTGCAAGAAATTGTTGCTAAATTGTATAATTAGCATATACCAAAGGGAGATAATTGGAAAAATAACTATTTTACAATTTATGTTAATTATTTGTTAATTAACAATTTCATGAATGAAATGATTGACTTTTGACTGTGATTTGGATAAATATGTTGATATAATAATCACCCATATTATGAAAATCTCTGTAAAACTGAAGGTTAAATATATTATCCAAAATGCCAAAATGCTAATACTAACTTTGGAAGACCAAGCTGATGGTTCAGATATTGCTGGATGAAACTGATAACTACTTTTAAAAAATGGTCTCATTACATTCTTTGACATTATGTAAACTGAAATCTTTAGACACCACTAGAATACAAATATATAATAATAAATAGAGATGCAACCACACACTACACATACATACTTTCTAACATAAATTGTTTGAGAGTGGTTTATGTGCATGCACACGCACACACACACACACACAGAGCTCCCAGGAGGTCTTATACCCAGCAAACATTGACCTTTTTGGATGAAATCCTGGCAACATTGACATCAGTGCAGTCAGGATTTCACCCTAAAAGTCCAGTCCCCCCACCCAGGATGAGATATGTCCCTATTATAACTGGAACCCCAACGGTTTAGAGCTAGAATAAATTTCAACTCCTTACATTCCATTTAGAGATTTATTTCTACTGTATTAGAACTGGACAAAGAAACTAGCAAATGTCAGGATAAATTTTACAAACCTGAAAATATTATAAACAATCTTTAACTGGTAACTACTAAAACAAGTTATTGTCAATTAAGTGCATGGGAGAGGGGCTGGATTTTTTTTTAATCGGTTGATCAGCTAAAAGGAAACTAACATTCAATTTTCTCTTTAATTCTTGGCCAAAGCAGAATAAGAATAAATCGTTATTTGAAAGAAAATCTTCATATATTTTTTAGTTGAGCCAGATGGTAAGCACCTGTCATTTACAATTAACAGGTTGCCACAGCAGTGTGACAATCAGAAAAGCTGTATTTGGGATAGAAAAACATGCAGGAGCACAGTCTGTTCATCTCAACTAGACTCAGCTGGCTGGTGGCCTCTGCAGAAATGTCTTTCTTCTCAACATATTTCATTCTGCAGAAAAGTATCATTTTGAGGGATGAAATATTTTGACTATGTTTCTGTATGGTTAGGATACACTAGACAGGAAAAAAGACAGAGAAGTTAGGAAAAGCCTCCTGCTCCTCTCTGTGCAGTAAGAATGCAGTTATGTAGAGGCAGTACTTTGGAATCAATTTGAGGAAAGGCAGAAGTGAATGATACATTATCATACAAATCTGGAATTCAATTTAATATATTTGGATAGTACATGCACTACTATTACTACTGAGTATAGTTGAATAATGTGAAAGGGAAACACAGTATGATTAAATTGCAGGCAGTAAAATATAAGCATAAACCAGCATCAGTGTGTGCTCAAAAATGGAAAAAAAAGACATTTCTGTCTCTCAGAGAAATAATGTAAATGAAGACAGAAGCAGTGCTTTCTGATGCCAATGAATGGGAAACCTTCCTTTGCTCCCTTAGCCTCTCCCTGATATTCTGAATGCACATACTGCCATATGCTGTACATTATGTATGTGGCCACAAATACTGCACTATATGCAGGCTGTGCACTTAAACTGATCTCTAAGAAGTCGTTATAATAATAATAATATTATTTACACTTTACATTTCTAAATGTTTGTACACAGGAATCTTCATAGTATTACTATTAGGAATACAATAATGAGGGATTTTATTGGCGCAAACCTCCTAGTTTGAGGTTTTGTGAAACTTGCTTTGTAGTTTGGTTTCATAGTAGCTTGAATTTTTGAACCTTTTCTTCCTGTGATTTAAACTCAAAGGGTGTCTCAGAGTGGGGTTTTTTTTAAATGTTTTTTTTTATAGCCAATGGGAGCCTGTGCTATGTATCAGGCATAGAAAAACACTCCCGAGAAGTGAGGATGGCACAAGAGGCTTAAGTCCACGCACTATGTTTATTGATCTATCTAATATTCTGTTTATTTTTCACTAGGATTTTCCTCTCTCCCTTCTTCTTTCTCCTTTTTACATTCTTTGGTATTTGACTTTTGTAGTGGGTAGAGTGAGAAACAGCACTAAATAAAGACTTTAGCCATGGCCTCATCTTGACAGCAATGTGGTTTATGATGGCAGTTCCACTTCCCAATCTCCTCTTCATGTTAAAAAGCCACATGCCGTAACTCATCTCTGGAGATTGAAATCCATGACTTCTTATAAAGACGCACAATCACTCGATCCTGCAAGGCACTGCATTGACTTCAACAAAATTACTCATGTGCTTAAGAGCTTTGCTGTATCAGGGCCAGAGTGCTCAGCAATGCAGCTTGCGGGGCCACATCCTAGATTAGCGGACCTGAGATACAGCCTCTCCCACTCACCAGGTGAGTGACTTCCATAAGGCAATTGCTTTTTCCACCCTTCAAGAGTGAGAATTCCAAATCTAGGTCTGGTCTGTATGGCAGTTCATGAAAGTGTTGCTAGGCTGCTCTGCTGGCTTCTAACAACATCATCTTCAGTTTCAGGGCAGCCACCAGGCTCTGCTGGGAAACTGAAGTGCAGGTGACTAATACTATTGAATTTTGTCAAGGTTTTGTGATACAAATATGCAAACAACAGGATAAAGCTGCCAAATCAATTTTCATTTGTGATCTGAACTCCAGCAGGAAACTTGATGTCCAAGGTTGCACAATTAGTGCAATAACTTTCTGCACTACCAGGCTCTTGTTTAGCTTGCATTTCAGAATGCCCTTTTCTAGATAGAAATCACAGTTGAGGAAACAGATGAGCCTCATCCCTTGTGATTATATAGTTAATATAGGTTTATATGTCCATTTAAAGTAGCCAGGTACGCTTTAAATTTGGTAAGTACAAAACATAGATTCAGCCCTTATTTACCAGTGCCAATACGATTATGATGGGTCCCACGCTTCCTCTTCTTGGGTGGGGATTCAGGGCACAGTTTCCTGCCCCTGAATTAGGGTATCTACTGCCCCACTAGTAACCCAGAGAAGGGTAGCAAAGAGGGAGGGACCCGGGCCTGCCCTCTACTCCGGGTCCCAGCCCAGGGATAGTGGTAAACCACTTGAACTAGTGCTTCCTTCCCCTGAGCTACTTCCCTCTCCTGTTCTTCAGCTTGTGTGGCTCCCGCTCCCGCTCCCTCTCCCTCTCCTTCTCTGTGCACAAGCCGTGTATCTCTTTACCTAGGGTCCTGGTCTTCTAGCCAGCCACAGCACTTCTCCAAACTCTCCTCTACTTCAACTCCTCCAAACTGCCCCTGCCCCTGGCTGATTGAAGCAGGTGGTTTTTATAAGGTGACTAGCTTCAGGTGCTCTAATTGGCTTCAGGTGCTTTTAATTAATCTATAGAAACCTTTCTTCCCTCTACAGGGAATAAGGCTTCTCCTCATCCTGGGACTTACATATCTCTCCTATATCAGTCTCCTGCTGCCTTCTGGCCATGCTGTATCACACCGTTGATAACCAGATGTACATAGTGAAGGCTTTTCATAACAACAAAATTAACAAGCATATATTGATTTATGATTGGTAACAGATTTCATTGTCTGCAGACTTTCATTGTTGACATTTGTATGCGAGACCCAATGATAATATCTAGTAGCTGAAGCACCATTCATTGTCGCTAAGAGCAGCTTACAATTCATGGCTTTTACATCAGAGATACATAGAAGATGATATAAGTAAAATATATTAATGGGCAGTATTTTTCAAATAAATTTAAAGCATCATAATATGTATCAGAAATATCTGAGTGAATGAACATTATGTAATATTGCAGAGTTGCATCTCTCAATGACTTTAAAAGTACTGGCCCCAGAACACCTAAAGCACATATACATATGTGTCTGTATTTAGATAGAAAAAGACAATATAGATACAAAGGAGCAGATAAAGCTATGTGGTTAAGCCTACATATTTACAATGCATGTAGTTTACAATAGATCACACTGCCTTCTCTTGTATCCAGTGCAACCTGATGGAATATAAGGAGTTGCAAGAATGTAAATCAGGGACAAATCTGTCCCTCAGAGATAATAGGCTCATATTAAAAAATTTCACAGGAGGATGTATATTTTTTTAAATAAAATGTTTACAGAGCAAAGTAACATTAATTAGGTAGGGAAAAAAACTTTTTTCAGTAGTCCTCATGTAAAACTATAATAGAGAAAGTAAATTGGAATAATTTGAGTTACCATATTATTCTGTTGTTTTTTTTTACCAAATCTCTCCTGTTGCTACAATCACATTTCTTACCAAAAAAAAGATAGCATATTAAACCCATAGTTCTTCCCTTCAGGTCATGGAAATCATGATCTTCTGCTGTCAGGGTTATTGGAGAGGTGGCATTGCATCAATACTGTTTTGGTTGCTTAATGTTTTTAACTGATTATTTTTCATTTTAAGAAACTATTTTCCAACCTACAGACAGGTTTTAAGAAAATATACAATGCACTTTCTGCACTTAAAACCTGTTTTCTCATTTGAAAAATATAAATATTTGAAATTCTTACATAACTTTATAGAAAGAGGCTCTTCTGGAGAGAAGAATATCATTACAAAAGAAGACCAAAAGTAAAATACTTCCCCCTTAAAGTCAGCAGAAGCACATGAAAAAACCTGAAGGATTTAAGTTGGTACTAACTTTTCAAAGCACATTTGGGGTGAAATGTGTTATTCCCTGAGTTGCACAAGTGATCTGCTCATGATCTTTGCATCTAAACATGAGATGACATTCTTGTACTCTAAAATACCTCTGTCTCAGTAGGAGTATCAATCAATGCCAGATCAGAAACTCACCTGTGCAGTGCTGACTCAGAGTCAACCTAGGGTACTTTTTCAGTATAATTAGAGACAAAAAATAGATGTAAAAATTTAACACAAGAAAAACTGGTTAGTATTTTTTTAAAATGGAAAATCTGTGAGTTCAGTGCATGAAAATAAATTAATGACTGAATAACTGTGAGTAACTAGGATCAGAGAGAATTCATGAATAATGCCCAGTTGACCTCAATGTCCAGTTTTGCTTCCACTAAAGTCAGTGGCAAAAACAAACAAACCCCAAACAAACAAAAAACCAACCTCCTGTCAATTTTAATGGGAGCAGAAATGGTTTGATAACTCCCATTGGAATCTATTGGAACAGGATTGGTTGCCAAAATGCACCACAACACAGAACTGTAAATAACTGCTCAATCACATCGTGTTTTCTTCAGATGACACATGATTTCAAGAAGATTTAACAATGCAGAAAGCTTGATGGGGCAGTAACTAGTTTTTAAGATAGAGGCAGAAAAAGAAACATTTAGACAAAAGTTGACATTTCAGATTGGTAATTTTTACTGATTTGTCACTTTCAGATTGTTGGGACTTTCTTCAAACTTCACAGAAGCATTCTCCTTAGCATTTACAATAAATAGGACAATCTTCCAGCCAAACCAATTTTCAAAGTCCATTTTGTAGGAGAAGCTAAAATATGGCTTTATAGTGGAAGATGTTTGCAACCAAACGAGAAAAAAATCAAAAGTTCTCATTGCACAATTCAAAGGATTGAGAAATATTTATAAGAAGCAATCATCCAGAGCTGCTTGGATCTTTGCCATGTCCTACAGTTATGCTCCCTATTGTACAATAGTCTATAAGGCTTTGAGAGAACTACAGGCATCTAAAACAATCTACAGGGGTATAGTAACATAGTCCTTGTAATGAGCACTCTTGCCCATGGATGCCCCTGGTCTCCCTTCCATCACCTCCTAATGGTTTAGATAGCTACAGGCCAACATTGCCTTTCACATTCTAGGAAACATAGCAAATACAGCAGCAGTTGGATTTGCTTTTCCCACCCTATTAAAGGAGTTTTTGACAAAACAAACCTCTTAGGAAGTGCTCACTGAGATAAACACACATACAAACAAAAGCTTTGCAATTTCATTGCTATTAGACTGAATACAGATACAGACCTGGAAAAATGCCAATGTTCATGTATTTGATTCTAAAAGGAAAACCAGTTAAGCAAAGAAGACAGAAACTATGTGAGCTCAACAGAAAGGAAAGTATATTACCAACTGTTACTGCATCATGGAAAACTTTGAAATACCATTTGGAAACTGTTCTACTTTTATATCAGATTCTCTGTTTCTTCTAGAGGTTTACATGCAGAAAATGCATCTTTCTTTGTTAGTAAACCCTGTGTAAGCTGGTGGCTGTGTATAAGAGTTAGGTACATTGTGTTAATAAGTTAGGTACAGAGGCAAATACTAATATTTCTGAGGAGGCACATCTGCTCCTGTTGCTAATTTCCCCACTGAAGTCCTAATTCTTTGTCAAAATTATAATTAGTTGCTGAGGAGATTATTATGATATCACAAGCAAAGGGTTATTATTCTTGTGGAGAATGAGCATTAGAACAGATGAAATGATGTTGCTTCCTGCACATCTCTTTAACACTGAAGAATGAGATGATAAATTTAGAATATGATATGGACTCAGAATGCATCCTGAAATGAATGTGCTTCCAGGCTTTCCAAGAGGTACTAGCTGCCCTTTTAAAGCTTGGTTCTTGTAAGTCTGTAAAGGCACCATCAAGCCTTCTGGACTTAAAGTTTTATTTCGAGAAAAGTTTTCAGGTGACTTTATTTAAAAATGAAGAGATCTTCGTGTTGAGCTTCTCTGTTCTCTGAATATGTTTGCTTTTCCATGTTTCTCCCACCAGTGAGTAGATTGTCACAGTGAGCGACATAGCATGGCTAATAGCTGATAGTTCTTACTAGCTGTAACTTTTAACTGAAAAGATTGGATTAATTGCAGGAATCCTGTGAGTGTAAAAAGAACTCCTCTTATGTGTTCATATAGGAAGGCATGGGTGAGGCAGACTTACTCTTTTCTTTACTGGCAAATATAACTGCTCTTCAGAGGGCTGCAGATGGTACTTAGCTGAAATGTTTGACTGGAGACAGTGTCTCATTTTGTTCATATTTGCTGCTGCAAGTTTTAAGTGATGGATAGTGGTGAGTTCTGGCAAGTTCCAAATGAAGTAAAATGTTCCCTTTCTGAGCATCACTAACCCACACCTCCTTCGTGCTTTTCAATAGTTAACGTGAATTTTGGCGCCATCCTTACCACTGGTTTACTGCTCTTCTGATATACATCATAATATTGAATATAACTAATATTAGCAATGAGTTCTGACTCTTACACAAGCCCTTCTAATCTCTTTCTAGCAAGAGGAGTTACCATTCTTAGACACATTCCATTTTTTACAATTTTTCTTCTTATTCACGGTGGCAGAGACTCCTTTCGCCTTTGTGAAGGAGACCAGATATCTTCATTTGACCTAGCAAAGCCTGTTATGTCCCGTTGACGCTCATCACTCTTCTCATTTTTCTTAGTATTCAGTGCATTCATGCATTAGTTGAAGGAAACTAATGATTTAAATAATGGCTTAACTTCCTTGCTAGAGTTCAGTTAGACATTCAATATATGTAGCTATCCTAGGCAAGCCCTGTGCAGTGTTATAGACTTGCATGTTCAGAAAGCCTGCACTAGTATGCTGCCCCATTAGTAACGGAACTATTACCATCACCTCTGGTACAGCCTGCGCACAGAAACTATGCTGTTTCAGGTGCAATTTTATTATTATTTATTTGTGTTACCATACCACCCAGAAAGCCCAATCATGAGCCAGGGTGTCATTGTGCTAGGTAGTGTACAAATAGAACAAAAACCCCTGCCCCAAAGAGTTTACAGTCTCAGTATGAGACAAGATATGGATGCAGACAGACAAGGAAACAATGAGACATTATTGGTCAGCATGATAGGCAGGGGTCTCAGCACACCAGCAGCCTAATTGTTATCACATTGTGGGTTTTTTGTAAGCACCATGGAAAAGGAGAGTTTGAAGGAGTATAATGAGGTGACTTTGTGGGTGTTTACAGTGAGTTCTTCCCAAGTGTGAGCAGCAGCATGGGGAAAAGCACAATGGCATTTGATTCAAAATGTAACAAGTGGACAAAGGAGGCTGGCATGATGGACTGTCTGAGGTGGTACTTGAAGTCTCAGTAGCAAATAAGACATGATGGGTAGGGTGGAGATAAATTGTGAAGGGCCAAGTGAAGGTAAATAGTTTATTGCTGATGCTATAGAGAAGGCGGAGCCAGCTGGGGGTAGCAAAGATAGTGGTGCAGTAGTCTAAGCGACGGGCTAGGAGAATGATCAAGGGCAGTTGCCCTGCCCTTTAGCTCTCTTTCTGGGAGCCTAGTGTAATTATGGGAGAAGCAGCCAAATGCCCATAATTCCCTGGGGAAATTTCTCTAAGTCTCTACATACAGAATTAATGCTTAGCTCTTGCTCAGCAAGAAAGAGTGGTGCTGGAACTTCTGAAGAGCAGTCACAAGGCATCTGAGATAGATACACCAAAGCAGTGGAGGGTGTTTCAGCTGCAGCTTTTGGGACACAGAGATTGAGACCAGCAGCTAAAGGAGCATATGCTGCAAAACTGTGCCCCAATCCCTGGTTTTGGGGAATATTTGAAGATAATATTCAACAAGTTAGGTGTATTTCTGGGTCTGGATCACAGTCTCAAATGGGCGGAGTAAAGTTGTTTTCAAGACCTGGGATGAGCAGCTGTGTCTGCAAAACTGTAGCATAACGGAGGTGGCTTTTCTGTACCACCGTGGTGAGTTAGTGCGAACACTTCAGCGCCAGATGAAAGGGATGAGAGCTAGGCTCATAATGGAAAACAACATGGTGATTGTCCAGTGGTCACTGTCATCATGGAGGTTTGCAGGGGCCACGAATCAAGGAGATCAATATGTCAGAAGTCATGAAGGGATTTAAACTATTACATTTCACATACAGTGCAGGAACCATTGATGGGAACCTACATTCCACTTTATTATTTGTGTGCATTACCCCCTAGAGGCCTCAACTGAGATTGGGCACTCATTGGGCTAGGCACTGCACAAATACATAGTAAGAGGAAGGTGCTGCCCTGAAGAGCTTATAATTTAGACAAAACAAAGTAAGGGACAAAGGCAAAGGAAGTGAGGGAAAGTGACTTGCCCAAGTTACCCTGCTCAGACACTGACTTGTGATGTATAGGTATAGTTTAACTTCTATATTTGGGAGGGCAGATCCAGTTAAGCTAACAGGGCTGCACAAGAGGGAGCAAGTTCCTAAGGCTTGAGTTGGGGGGGGAAATACCCCCTCCCCCAAACGACACCCACGAGAGTATGGATCCCAGGTCACCAGAGTCCCTGTCTAGTCGTCTAACAGCTGGACCATGCTGCCTTCATGGAATAAATGTCTATGAATAAATCAGAAAGGGTTACTACTCCGTGGTTAGTGGGTCATCAGGTTCGAAGCTGCATAGATAGGATGGTGAGGCACAGTGAAGGACCACACTGTGGTTAGCTGTGGTCAAAGCAAATCTAATGAGAGTTCATGTTTGCTATTGGGAACAATTTTGTATGTGGATGCAAGGTGTGTTATGGGTTTGCTGGAGGACCACATAGGCACTGCATGCCTAATGTCTAGTGTAGTCAAGACCTTGCAGACTTTGAAATTTAGACTAGTACATTTGGATTATAATATAATTAGGTAAGTTTTCAATGCAGTGTTTGGACAAATAGGGCCAAAGCTCTTTTTAAAAATAATTCAGGACAACAGTAATAATTCAGGGCTGGATCCAACTTTCTTTTATTACAGTCTTCCTCCAAATGTCATTTGTTTTACAAGAGTAATTGCACTTCAATCACTGGTAGCACTAAAATTGCTAATTTTAATGCCATAGTTTCACATTAACCACACTTAATTATATTTTTAACAGAATAATAGGTTAAGTGAGATGGTTACACACTGGGTTCTTGTAGCCCAGGTGGGGGTTAATCTATTAAAATGCATTAATATTTGATAATGACAAAACAAGGGAATTATAACATTGCATTGCCGCCTGTTTTTAGATAATTGCACATCAGTTAATCATTTATGCCAAATGTGAGTGAAAAGATGGAGCCATTAGGGAGAAGCAGGGTGCAGAGCGGAAGATGGACTGATGATAAAAACAGGATTGTCAAAAAAGGCAAATGTTTGAAAAATGAAGCTAGTAATGGACTATGTTAAATATTTTAAAAGCTGATGATGGAAAAAATCATTAGGAAAAAAGACATTACTAAAGAGAAAGTTGTTAGAAAAATTAGATACAAGTTGCCTCTGATCATAATAAGGTAAATATTAGAATCATGTAATTTACATTATTAGGTACATTTTACTATATCTTTGTCTTGGCTGTACTTAAAAGAAAAACTGATTTTATTGTTAGCTAAGTACGACCTGAAAAATGTTGCTCTAATTCAGATGTTTGAATTCTGCACCACAGGACAGACCTATAAAAGTTTTTATTTTTATATTCAATCTCAAGGTGAGAAAAAGCCAGCAAGGAAATTTTAATTGCACATTTGGGATTAACTGCTCAGAAAATATCCCATAGAGATTGTATTCCCTAGAGATTAGACCTGAAATAATGGTAATAATTATTTTATAATAATAAATTATCATTTATAATAATAATAAACTAGAATTTATTATAATTATAATATTCTAATTTACTATACTATACTATATATACTATACTACATATAATAATTATATGATATATATACATGATAATGTATAATTATTATATAAATAGATTATAAATATTATATTATATAAATATTATATAAATATAATATATTATAATAGTATCTAATTTTATAATAATTATAATTTATAATAATTATTTTATTCCCTAGAGATTAGACCTGAAATAATAGTAATGCTGTATAAAGTTTGGTGATGAGCTAAATTTAAGACCATTTACAATTTCATTTTATGTCTGTGCAACACTGATGTTGATCTTCACCATGACATTGTGTTTCTTTGATGGTTAGTAATTATATTATACAAGATTAAACTCCTTATACAAGTCTGTCTTTCTTTGTAAATGCTATTTACAGAATGCTAGTCATCATAATATCCAGGCACCAGTGCAGATATTCTATGACAGTTGAGTGCGGTAAGGCTATTATTACACCTGATAATTAACTAAACGCATGTATTATAGCATATGGAAAGCTTTGGGTGAATGCAGCACTCCATAGGTCAAATATGACATATGAGGAATCCTCCCCTGTTTCTGAAAAAATGTATACACTCCCCTCCTCCTTTTCCTTCCTCAAAAAATGTTGCATCCAACATGGGAATTCTATATTAGACCTCATCCTGACAGATAAAGAGGAACTGATCACAAAACTAAATAATGGTAACTTAGGTACAAGCTGATCACATTTTTAATGTGCAATAAAGTCCAGACAAAAGTTCAGACCATATGTGGGGGGGAGGGGGTGTGTGTGTGTGTGTATGTGTGAGAGAGAGAGAGAGAAGATAGATAGATAGATCACCTGGGAGGAAGAATTTAATCAGAAAAATGTGAGTGATAATTGGGAATTGTTTAAGAACACTTTACTGGAGGCCCAAAAAGCAATAACCTCACAATCAATGAAAGAGGCCACATTGGTTAAAAAAATCAATCTGGTTTAGAGGGGAAGTGAAGGTAGCTATAAATATATATATATAAATATAAATATATATATATATAAATATAAATATATATATATAAATATATATATAACAAATGGAAGCAAGGGAAAACTGATAGTAATGAATATAAATCAGATGCTAGGAATTGTAGAAAATTGATAAAGGAAGCAAAGGGACACAGGCAACATCTATAGCCAACTGAGTTAATAACAAAAAGAAGGAATTTTTAAGTATACTAGAAGAAACAGAATCTTAGCAACGGTACTAGTCCTTTACTACATGGAAATGGTAAAATTATCAATAATAATGCAGAAAACAGAGAAGCGATCAATAAATGTCTGTTCTATATTTGGGAAAAAACAAATGACTTAGTCATATCATATGGTATCACTCTTTCCATTCCACTAGTATCTCAGGAGGATGTTAAACAGAAGCAGCTAAAGTCAGACATTTTTAAAATCAGCTGGTTTAGATAACTTGCACTCAAGAGTTTTAAAAGAGTTGACTGAGGAGCTTGCTGGACCATTATTGTTGATTTTCAATAAGTGTTGGAACACAGAGGACTGGAAGAATGCTAATGATGTGCCAATATTTAAAAAGCATAAATGGACCTGTCAGTCTTATACCATTAACAGGCAAGATAATGGAGTGGCTGATATGAGACTTGATTAAAAATAATTATTGTAGCATATTTTAATTAATGCTAATCAACATGTGGTTATGCAAAATGCATTCTGTTGAACAAATTTTATATATATTTTTTGTAAGAGTTCAAGTTTGGTTGATAAAGGTAATAGTGTTGTAATGTACTTTGATTTTTGTAAGGCATTTGACATGGTAGCTCATGATATTTTGATTAAAAAACTAGAATATAAAATTAACATGGCACACATTAAATAGATTGAAAACTCGTTAACTGATAGGGCTCAAAATTTACTTGAAAACAGGAACTCGCCATTGAACAGGTGTGTTTCTAGTGGGGTCCCACAGGGATCAGTTTGATCTTCTTGTATCCAAAGAATGGAATTCAATGGAAATTTGAATGGAATTGAATGGAAATGGCACCACCTGACCTGAAATTTCACTAATTCCCTGCATTCATACTCCCATGTAATAAATAGAAAAAAAGACACAAGGTCTTTAATGACTATAATGGGTTATGTCTAGGTCCCTACCAAATTCATGGCCATGAAAAACAGCACGGACAGTGAAATCTGGCTCCCACTGTGAAATCTCATCTTTTGTGGGCTTTTACCCTATACTATACAGATTTCACAGGGGAGACCAGCATTTCTCAAATTGAGGGTCCTGACCCAAAAGGGAATTGCAGGGGGTTCACAAGATTATTTTAGGGGGGGTCATGGTATTGTCATTCTTACTTCTGCGCAAACTTCAGAGCTGGGCAGCTGGAGAACGACAGCTGTTGGCTGCACCCCCAGCTCTGAAAGCAACGCCTCACTAGCAGCAGCGCAAAAGTAAGGGTGGCAATACCATACTATGCCATGCCACTCTTCTGTGCTGCTGCCTTCAGAGCTGGGCGGCTGGATAGTGGTGGCTGCTGACTGAGGGCCCATCTCTGCAGCCAGGAGTACAGAAGTAAGGGTGGTAATACCATACCATGACATCCTTAATTCTGCGCTGCTGCAGTTCTGCCTTCGGAGTTGCGCTCCTGGCCAGCAGCTGCTGCTCTCCAGCTGCTCAGCTCTGAAGGCAGTGCCACCACACCAAACTTCCTGAGTTAGGTTTGTGAGGATGTGGAATATTCTCCCAAAGCAAGTAGTGCAAACCCTGTTGTTTGTAAAATTTAAAACAAAACTGGGCAAAACACCGGAGAATATATGTTCTCAGCAAATCCATGGTGATTTGCAATGTTGTTTGCAATATGCCTTTTGCAAATTTTAAAATGTAGTTAATCCCAAATCTTTTTTTATTGAATAATGTAACTACTATATGTTCCTCTTTAGTGATTTTTATGTCTGTTATCCTGAACTAATTGGAACATAATGGATACTTAGACTAATGTGCTGGATGTCAGATACCATGTATATCAGGGGATATGTATTTTTGAAAGTATAAATATATTTTAAAAGAAAATAATTCAGTTTTGCTCCTCACACTTATAATTTTCCTGAAATCACAACAATTTGTAGAGTAGGGTAGTAGAATGAAGTACTGCAAAAAAGAAAATTAGAAAATTCATTTTTTTAAACAAGCAAATGTGTTTTTATATATAGTAATAGCACATTATTTCATTTTTTTCTGGAAAGAACTTTTCTGGAATTCTGTCCTTTTCAGATATACCTTTAAAATTATTTTAAATAGAATATTACAACTTTTCACTTTTCCCCATTTGACAATGTACTATAGAGACTTAGTAATTTAATTTTAATAAAATACATTTTCTTAACACTAAATTAGTATTTTAATTACATTATCAATTAAAATTTTTTTAATTTATTGTATTTCATTATGAGTATTATTATCATCATTGTACTAGTTATTATTATTTTAAAACATATGTTATCTTTTCCCATTACTACCAGTGCTCCAGATATATAACTAACTCCTGATCAGCTAAGATAGTTAATTACTTCTTTGAGCAGCTAGTCCTGGAACCCACAAGGGGAGGGGCAATTCTTGAATTAGTCCTAAGTGGAGCACAGGATTTGGTCCAAGAGGTGTATATAGATGAACCATTCAGTAATAGTGATCATAATGTAATTTAATTTAACATTCTTGTAGGCAGGAAAATACCAAAGAAACTCATCACAGTAGTCTTTAACTTCAAAAAGGGGAAGTACACAAAAATGAGTGAACTAGTTAAATGGAAATTAAAAGGAACAGTCACAAGGGTAAAAAGCCTGGAAATTCATGGAAACTATTTTAAATGCCCATAACAGTGTTTCAAACTAAATGAATACCACAGATAATAATTTTTTTAAAAAACCAGCAGGAGGCCCCAAAACATTCCACCATCGCTAAAAAGCAGAGTAAAAGAGGTAATTGTAGTAGGAAGAGAGCCTGAGACATAAGCCCTTGTATGAGGCAGAATCTGCTCACAGAATTTGGCAAGAACAGGGCTGATATTGCAAAAACATTCCTAAGAAGTGCTGTCACAGAGTGCTCATGCAAACGCATCCCGTTATCTAGTGGTACCAGAACATCCCAATATCAAGGACAGTACAAAAACATTCCCCAAGAATAACAGGAACATACTGACCCCTCCTAAAATATAAGGTCAGGATGACAGTATGTAATAGAGATGTTTTGATCGAACCAACATGTACAAAATAATGGGTAATAACTAGCGACATCAGGGGGCGGTAACTAACTATGTCTGAGGGGCAGTACTAACTTGTTTGTATGGGGGTGTAAAGATATCTCAGAGGGAGTATCTTTGTGTAACGGAAAGTCCCGCGGTTCATTGAGCTGATCCATTGTTACGGGCATACATGTATTACTAGTCTGGTAGAGTCTGCAGGATACTAGTACCATGTTTCGTCAACAATAAACCTGGCTGGGTGCCTTCGTTCCTTATCGGATCTTGTGGTCATTGGGCAGTTCTCTCAAGGTCTGCCATGCCAGCTGTCTGCACAAGGCAGGGGCAGCACACAGAGGGAACACACACACGCAGCCAGACATCTATCAATATCTAACCACAGTAGCTAGAGGCAAAAAGGCATCCTTTAAGAATTGGAAGTAAAATCCCACTGTGGAAAATAGAAGGGAACATAAACTCTGGCAAGTCAAGTGTAAAAGTATAATTAGGCAGGCCAAAAAAGAATTTGAAGAGCAACTAGCAAAAGACACAAAAAATAACAGCAAAAGAATTTTTAAGTACATCAGAAGCAGGAAGCCTGCCAAACAATCAGGGTGGCCACTGGATGATCTAGGTTCTAGCGAGGCACTAAAGGAAAAGCCTGACAAACAGTGAGGCGCTCCATTGCAGAGAAGCTAAATTAATTCTTTGCATCAGTCTTCACTGCTGAGAATATGAAGGAGAGTCACACACCTGAACCTTTTTTTTTTAGGTGACAGTTCTGAGTAACTGTCCCAAACTGAGGTGACAGTAGAGGAGGTTTTGGAATAAGCTGATAAATTAAACAATAATAAGTCACCAGGACCAGATGGTATTCACTCAAGAGTTCTGAAGGAACTCAAATATGAAATTCCAGGACTACTAACTGTGGCATGTAACTAGTAGCTTAAATCAGTCTCTATACTGGATGACTGGAGAATAGCTAATGTAACACTGATTTTTATAAAAGGCTCAAGAGGTGATCCTGCCAATTACAGGCTAATAAACCTAACTTCAGTACCAGACAAATGGGTTGAAACTATAGTGAAGAACAGAATTATCAGAAACATGAAACGGCGGGGAAGTGTCAACACAGCTCTTGTAAAGGAAAATCATGTCTCACCAAACTATTAGAGTTTTTTCAGAGTGTCAGCAAGCATGTGGACAAGGGTGATACAGTAGATATAGTGTACTTGGACTTTCAGAAAGTCCTTAACAGAGTCCCACACCAAAGGCTCTTCAATAAAATAAACAGTCATGGGAAAAGAGGGAAGGACTTCTATGGATCAATAACTGGATAAAATATAGGAAGCAAAGGGAAGGAATAAATAGCCAGTTTTCACAATGGGAAGAAGTAAATATTGGAGCCAGTGTTATTGAACGTATTCATAAATGATCTGGAAGAGGAGATAAATAGTGAGGTGGCAAAGTTTGCAGACAATACAAAATTATGCAAGATATTTAAGTCCAAGGCTGACTGCAAGGAGATACAAAGGGATCTCACTAAACTGGGTGACTGGGCAACAAAATGGCAGATGAAATTCAATGTTGATAAGTGCAAAGTAATGCACATTGGAAAACATAATCCCAACTATATATACAACATGATGGAGTCTAAATTAGCTGTTACACTCAAGAAAGAAATCTTAGAGTCATCATGGACAGTTCTCTGAAAACACCCACTCAATATGCAGCAGCAGTCAAAAAAGCTAACAGCATGTTAGGGACCATTAGGAGAGAGAGAGGTAATAAGGCAGAAAATGTCATAATGACACTGCATAATTCTGTGGTACTCCCACACTGAATATTGCATGCAGTTCTGGAAAAGAGACCAGGAAAGGCAACAAAAATGATTAGGGGATGGAACAGCTTCCATATGAGGAGAGATTTTCTTAGAAAAGAGATGACTAAGGGGGAGTATGATAGAGGACTATAAAATCATGAATGGTGTAGAGAAAGTGAATAGGAAAGTGTTATTTACCCCTTCACATAGCACAGGAACAAGGGGTCACCTGATGAAATTAATAAGCAAGCAGTTTTAAAACAAACATAAGGAAGTACTTCTTCACACAACACACAGTCAACCTGTGGAACTATTGCCAGGGGATGTTGTGAAGGCCAAAAGTATAACTGGGTTACAAAAAATAGGTAAGATCATGGAGGATAGGTCCATCAATGGCTATTAGCTTAAATGGTTGTTTGGATGCTCCCTAAATGTCAAACTGGCAGAAGCTGGGACTGGACTACAGGGGATGGATCACTCAATAATTGCCTTATTCTGTTGGTTGCCCCTGAAGCACCTGGCATTGGCAACTGTCAGAAGACACAATATTGGATAGATGGACCATTGGTCTGACCCAGTGTGGCCATTCTTATGTTCTTAACCTGCCCAACAAAGCCTGTCTTTTTCTCAGGCATTTAGGGAAGAAATGGAGAGGTGATTTGAGGAGTCTTATTTTTATTATGCCTGCCATGAGTGGTTACTGTTGGATTTTTATTTATGACAGTGGATGTGCAGCCCATTGTATGTAATTTGTACTTTTCTGTAACTGTACATTCTGGTATTGGACACTCATAGGCTGCAGTCAGAATCAGGGCCTCATTGTGTTAAGTGCTGTATGGCCCCAGCTAGGAAGAACATAAAATCTAATGTAATGTGAAAAAGAATGTTAATTTGGGCTGCTCATAAAATGTCTCCTAAACAAAGTGTGTGGAGAGAAAGATTACTTTTACCTCTGGATGCTTCAGGTCCCTGTAAATGAATAGATCCTATGTAATCCCTAGCATTCAGTTCCTTTTTTTCCCCTAGTATTTACCTCACTTAGTACCACCATTGTCCAACATTTCCTTCTAACTTGTAAGGCAGGACAAGTCACCTCCAAAGCCATCGTTAATGCTTGTCCGTGAAGAGCTAGCTCCTGGAGGACTGGTAATTGATTCTCAAGATCAGTCCCCACAAATAGCAGACCTCCCTACAGTCTTATCACACCTCTGTTAACCTCAGAGAGCAATGCACTTTTGCTTTACAATCAGGCCTATGAGTTCTTATGGTAAGATAACCCGATCAAGTGAGCTAAGAATTTTAATGGCTTAGCTCAGCAGATTCCCAGGCTAACATTATCAATTAAGTCATTTCAGTAATGCCTAGAATTGCATGTCTGATTTATTCAGGAGTCATAATTATAACAAATGTTTAGATGTAAATGGTCTTTCAAAATTTTTGTTATTAAAATGGCTTTATCTGGATTTCTTGTTTTCTCCTTTAGGTTTGCTATCTTTCTTACAATGGAAAGGCTATCTATCTATCTATTGGTTATTAGCACTGCTGTGAAGGCTATGATGTGTCCAAAACGCTGTATGTGTCAAAACCTGTCTCCATCCTTCACCATCCTCTGTACGAAGACTGGGCTTCTCTTTGTGCCCCCCAGCATTGACAGGAGAACAGCAGAACTAAGATTAATGGATAACTTCATCACCACACTTAGAAGAAAGGATTTTGCAAACATGACAAACCTTATTCACTTGACACTATCAAGAAATACAATAAGTCAAATCATGCCTTATGCATTTTTTGATCTTAAAGGCCTTCATGCATTACATTTGGATAGTAACAGACTGACTTGTATCAATGAGGATCATTTCAAAGGTTTAATTAATCTTCGCCACTTAATACTCAGTAACAATCAATTGAACTATATTTCTCCTGGATCTTTAGATGACTTTATTGAAACACTTGAGGACCTGGATCTATCATATAATAATCTTGTTAATGTTCCTTGGGATACAATTGGAAAGCTTTCTAATGTCAATACAATCAATTTGGATCACAACCTCATTGAGTTTGTTCCAGAAGGAATCTTCTCAAACCTTCACAAACTTGCTCGATTAGACATGACATCCAACAAATTGAAAAAAATTCCCCCTGACCCCCTGTTCTCCAGAATCCCTGTGTATGCTAAATCTAAAGGGTCTCCATTGTCCTCTCTGGTACTTAGCTTTGGAGGGAATCCTCTACACTGCAACTGTGAATTAGTATGGCTGAGACGCCTTACCAGAGAAGATGATCTAGAAACATGTGCCTCACCACTGGAATTGATGGGCAAGTACTTTTGGTCCATTAAAGAGGGGGAGTTTGTCTGTGAACCTCCAATGATAACACATCGAACGCCAAAACTGGTGGTTATGGAGGGACAGAATGTCTCTTTGAAGTGTAAAGCGGTTGGTGACCCGGATCCCTATGTTCGCTGGATCTCCCCCGAGGGGAAGTTAGTCTCCAATACATCTAGGACAATTTCCTATGAGAATGGAACTTTGGATATTTTGACTACTACTTTGACAGAAAAAGGTACATTTACTTGTATAGCATCAAATGCTGCAGGAGAGTCTACGGCTCCTGTTGAACTTGTTGTTAATCCTTATCCTCATCTTGCTAACAGTACCAACTGTGAGAAAGATGCTGAGTCTGGGCCTTCAGACATTCTTATATCTGCTAAGTCAAGTTTCCCTAATGAAACTAAAGCTCAGCAAGAGAAGAAGGTTGTGGTTGCTGAGCTGACCTCATCCTCTGCTCTCATACAGTGGCCTTCCCAGCATCATATTCCTGGAATACGAATGTACCAGATTCAGTATAACAGCTCTTCTGATGATATACTAGTTTACAGGTAATCCTATTCACATAGCAATTCAATTGTCATTGTGAACTAACAAATGGGAATAAGAGAAAATGATTGTATATTTAAAATTCTTGATGTAATGCCAGGTATGTTGCAGGCATTAGCTGTTTAATGAAGGGAGCTATGGAAAATGCCTTTCATAGCCTGTTTTTCATTTGTTATCTCCTGTTACTGAGGAATTATAATAAATATTACTAATAATGCATTACTTTCTACGGTTTTTATCCTATTGTCCAAGGATCTCCAAACACTTCATAGACAGGAATTAAGCTTTACAATCTAACAACCTATGTGAGGTTGGTGAGTATTATCCACATTTTTTAAATGATCTAGACAGAGGTGAAGTGGCTTGCCCAAGTTCTCACAACAACTCTGTGGCAGAGTAAGGAATTACAACCCAGAGCTTCCAACTCCTGGGCATGGCCATGGACCAATTTCATGAGCTTTAGGAGAGTTACTTGCCTCAAAATGGCTCCCGAGGTTTAGAAACACTTCTGTTAACTAGTTAATGCATTGACTTTGAATCACAGGAATGGTGACTTTTTGCATATGGATAACATTGAATCCATCTGTATTTTTAAGCAAAAGATCAGTAAAATATTATTTACATTTTATGCTAACTAAACTTATTTGATTCATCTAAAAATATAGGGAAAGAGAAAATATTCAGAATACTAATTGTAGGAGCTTATATTATGTATTTATATTATATATGCTATAAATGTACTCATGAAGATATATATTTCTAATTTTTTGTCTCATACACATTATGGCATATGCCCCTAATCAGTTTCTATCATTGCATATTTAATTTATACTACTATTTTGGCGATGCACTGGGCCAAATTCAACAGTGTAAATTTCACATGTAGTTGAAATGGTAACATAGTGTATTTTGCACCAATTTGGCATTTAGAGGCTCAGAAATACCTATTGGGGGCGGGCGGGGGGAGCATTTGTAAAACTTGCTTGGCTTAACTATTTGACCTCCATAGATTTTGATGGGCATCATGCAGATTGAGTGTGTTACTGCTCCCATTTGCAGTATGTGGTCTGTCATTCTGTTTATAGTCCTTGCAAATAAACTGGGAAGATTATAGTTGAATCAGGAACTAGCAGTTGAGTATATCAATCAGTATTCCATACTGTAGGTTCCAGAAGGATGACAACATTTCTAAAAATAATGGTCCTGATTATCCTCTTTCACCAGTTTTCCCATATTATAATGCCTTTGATTTCAGTTGAGTTATTCCCAGTTTATAACTGTGTAAGTGAGAAGAAAATCAGGCCCAGTAGATTTAAAAATAGACTGGATAATGCTACAGAAAATATATTACAGGGAACAGAGCAACACTGAAAAGGGTATGGGATAGGTGCTGCAATAGGACTTTCTGTATCTCTAATTTCTACTATTCTAACATAAACCCATCAGAAACCTAATGTTTGTTTTTCTTTTAAATATAAATAACTATTTTTACAAGTCCTTGAGATAAGGTTTACAGGTGGAATTTTAGGACTTGCACTCCTAAATCACTTAGGTCTTTTAAAGATCTCAGTCTAAGATGCTTATCTTCATGAAACATTTTCTAGCTCTATGAAGACAATAAGCATTCTGCTGTTGTCATGTCCTGATGTTCAATGCAAATGTTTTTCTGCATCATTTGTCATGGCTCATAGGTAGAAAGGTGTAAACTCAAGCTAAGGTTCAATATTATTAATGCCTTTACTCAGCTCTGAGTAGATCATCCAGAGAGGAATGTTGCTGAAAACATTTCCTCAAATGTCTAGTTCTTGCAGGGACCACAGCATGTGAATATCTGTCAGCTTGTATTGCTTATTTATTCTCTTTGTGCCTCGATGAAAACCTACCGCTGAGTTCTCGGAAAATCCAGTTTTTGAAAAATGGAGAGCAATGTACTCCATGCCAAGAAGTTTTAGTGCTTCATTTCATGAGAAGAATAGTGGCATGAAATACGAACCCCAAATCATGAAGTAAATTACAGGTAATCAGAGTAAAAACTATAAGAAGTTGGTTAGCTTCAGTGGGGCACAGGGCAAATTTTGGCCTAAAGTTCATTAAAAAAGTGTGTTACTCTTAGACAAGGGCTGCAGTTAGGAGTTGTTTGGGCAATTATTTGTATCATACATTATAATGATTAGGGAAAGACCTGTAAGAACTGACAGAGTGCAGATTAGCACTGATATTGGATAGGCCTAAATCCCTGGTAAGTAAGTATCTTTCCTTCACACTTATTGATTTAGTTAGTGATCTACTTCATGGTTAGTGCTAATTTTAGTAAGGGGTAAAAGTATATCTGCTGTTGACTAGCTAACATCAGCTCTTGAATCTGTGAAACACTAAACAGTGTTAGCTGAATTCTTTGCAAAAAGTTCCTTTTGTGATACAAAAGCCATTTTACACCCTTCTTCATTTCCTGGAATAATGGCAAGTTAGATATTATGACATATTCCAAAACAATGGGGACAGTTTTAAATTATGCCTATTGAACTTTCTAAATCTTTATAAATATATAAATGACTCATACAATCTCTTTAATACGACGATCTGAAAACAGCTAAATTAATTGGTGCTACTAGATGGACTTGTTCCTAGACAACAATTCTTCGGAAGAAATTTTTTAAAAACGTCTTCGCACATTCCTTTCACATTTCACAACCCAGATCTCTGTAAATTGAGAGGCTCAGTTTGGCAACAAAGCTATAATAGAAATTATGTTTCAAATCACAGAGCAATACTAAAATATAATAATCTATAGTATAATAGGCTTCTTAAAGATTGAAGTTCAGCTCCCACAGCAAGTAACCAGCAAATATAGATTTTTAACAGAAGTGTTCTACTGAATTGACAAGGACTAGTAATTGTGCTTTAATTTGGTATGTGTGGTTATCTGAGAAATTGTTACATGGTTTGTGCTATGTCATAAATGTTTGTTTAGTTGCATGGATTAGTGGGTAGCGCAGAATAACGAGAACTAGCAATCTGCAAATACCATGCTAATCCTGTGTGTTCGTCGGCCAGTCACTTAACCACGGCGTGATCCCAATCTATGAAATAGAGATAATGCTACCGGTCTGTTTCACAGGAGGATGGTGAGGATAAATTAGTGATTGTGTGAAGATTTAGAGACCTATATAGTTGTATATTCAGAGAGTGACAGTGGTTGGACCTTGTAGAAATCTTACAGAAAGCAAAAGGCTTCCTTCAGCCTAGGGAAAGTTATGGAAACCAGGCCCATTGTTGAGAACTCTGTATAATCAGCGTCTGCCAGACAGTTATTGAACCACCATAAGCAACTACATGATGTATCAAACGTGTTTCTACTTTGTGAGGGTGAGCAAGGTCTAATAGCCAGCATATGCCTAGACCATGTGAATGGCAGTTACTATGGTAACTTCATTTTATACTGAATCATTTAAATAAGTCTTTCCCCTTCTCAGTCTGTTTCCTCCTACCTACTCTTTCACCTCCTTTATGTACCTCTCACTCTTCCTTCTGCTTCTTCCTTTTGGTCTTTGTAGATACGTGTTGACAGTTGTAAATACATTAATTTGCATCCACAATATGAATGCAAGAAAGGGAGAAGAATGATGAATTTTTGTGAGCATATAATCATGGAAAACTAGGGGGCCTTGCAGATAGTTACAGCTCTCACTCCCTTCTGCTTCTCCCCACATCCTGTTTTTCATGTAAGAGTTTATTATAACTCACCCATAAAAATGTACTAGACACTGGAATGTAGCACAGTCTCAATTGAGGAACACTACACTGTTATACACATTTTAAAAAAATGTTTGGTCTTGTGTGTATTACTGAAGTGGAGACTTTTTGGTGGCTTGTCATTTATTTTGCATATCTCTCTGTCTATTGTATGGGTTTCAGAGTAGCAGCTGTGTTAGTCTGTATTCGCAAAAAGAAAAGGAGTACTTGTGGCACCTTAGTCTGCCACAAGTACTCCTTTTCTTTTTGTCTATTGTATAGTAACACCTATTGCTGCAGAATCATAACCCCTTCCATATGAACTTAATAGCAACAGTGAAGTCCCTTCTTAGCTTCATGGGGGCGTTAGGTCCTCTTTCTTTTCAGGGTTTAAAAAGTCTGATTGGGTTTCATTTTATTTTACCACTGGTTGGTTAATTTTTTTGTTCCGAGATTTTATTTTGTATTTATTCCCCCTCCCCAGAAACACGGGGCAGTAAATGGCTGGTGAGGAAATGTAACAGAGGCCATTGCTTCTGATTTTGTTCTGAGAACAATGTCTGAATATGTGACAGAACTGGGTCCAGAACCCCTATGTGGGAGAGGAGTACCTTGTCTCAATATTAAGCCACAGGAAGGAAAGCCTCCTGAGGCTTTTAGTGTTTGGGAGAGCTCTGTGCTTTTTCCTGATGTTCAGGATCCCCATGACAGGTTTCAGAGTAGCAGCCGTGTTAGTCTGTATTCGCAAAAAGAAAAGGAGTACTTGTGGCACCTTAGAGACTAACAAATTTATTTGAGCATAAGCTTTCGTGAGCTACAGCTCTCTTCACTGAATGCATCCAATGAAGTGAGCTGTAGCTCACGAAAGCTTATGCTCAAATAAAATTGTTAAGTCTGTAAGGTGCCACAAGTACTCCTTTTCTTTTTGCGAGTCCACTGAATGCATCCGATGAAGTGAGCTGTAGCTCATGAAAGCTTATGCTCAGATAAATTTGTTAGTCTGTAAGGTGCCACAAGTATTCCTTTTCTTTTTCAGGATCCCTAAGAAATTAATGCTTATGACTGCATAGGATAGGATACACCCCCCTACGCCCCCCCCCCACGCTTCTCTCAAGAGATTCTGTTGTATGCAGCATTGTTGTAGCCGTGCTGGTCCCAGGATAATACAGAAACAAGATGGGTGAGGTAATATCTTGTATTGGACCAACTTCTGTTGGTGAGAGGCAAGTTTTCGAGCTTACACAAAGCTCATCTTCAGGTCTGGGAAATGTACTCAGAGTGTCACAGCTGAATACAAGGTGGAACAGATTGTTTAGCACAGGGTTAGACAATCTATGGCACACTTGCCAAAGACGGCACGCAAGCTCATTTTCAGTGGCACTCACACTGCCTGGGTCCTGGCCACTGATCCAGGGGGCTCTGCATTTTAATTTAATTTTAAATGAAGTTTTTAAATGTTTTAAAAACCGTATTTATTTTACACACAACAATAGTTTAGTTATATATTATAGACTTATAGAAAGAGACTTTCTAAAAACATTAAAATGTATTACTGGCACAGGAAACCTTAAATTAAACTGAATAAATGAAGGTTTCAGAGTAGCAGCCGTGTTAGTCTGTATTCGCAAAAAGAAAAGGAGTACGTGTGGCACCTTAGAGACTAACAAATTTATTAGAGCATAAGCTTTCGTGAGCTACAGCTCACTTCATCGGATGCATTTGGTGGAAAAAGCAGAGGAGAGATTTATATACACACACACACAGAGAACATGAAACAATGGGTTTATCATACACACTGTAAGGAGAGTGATCACTTAAGATGAGCCATCACCAGCAGCAGGGGGGGGAAGGAGGAAAACCTTTCATGGTGACAAGCAGGTAGGCTAATTCCAGCAGTTAACAAGAATATCAGAGGAACAGTGGGGGGTGGGGTGGGAGGGAGAAATACCATGGGGAAATAGTTTTACTTTGTGTAATGACTCATCCATTCCCAGTCTCTATTCAAGCCTAAGTTAATTGTATCCAGTTTGCAAATTAATTCCAATTCAGCAGTCTCACGTTGGAGTCTGTTTTTGAAGCTTTTTTGTTGAAGTATAGCCACTCTTAGGTCTGTGATCGAGTGACCAGAGAGATTGAAGTGTTCTCCAACTGGTTTTTGAATGTTATAATTCTTGACGTCTGATTTGTGTCCATTCATTCTTTTACGTAGAGACTGTCCAGTTTGGCCAATGTACATGGCAGAGGGGCATTGCTGGCACATGATGGCATATATCACATTGGTAGATGCGCAGGTGAACGAGCCTCTGATGGTGTGGCTGATGTGATTAGGCCCTATGATGGTATCCCCTGATTAGATATGTGGACAGAGTTGGCAACAAAAAAGCTTCAAAAACAGACTCCAACGTGAGACTGCTGAATTGGAATTAATTTGCAAACTGGATACAATTAACTTAGGCTTGAATAGAGACTGGGAATGGATGAGTCATTACACAAAGTAAAACTATTTCCCCATGGTATTTCTCCCTCCCACCCCACCCCCCACTGTTCCTCTGATATTCTTGTTAACTGCTGGAATTAGCCTACCTGCTTGTCACCATGAAAGGTTTTCCTCCTTCCCCCCCCTGCTGCTGGTGATGGCTCATCTTAAGTGATCACTCTCCTTACAGTGTGTATGATAAACCCATTGTTTCATGTTCTCTGTGTGTGTGTGTATATAAATCTCTCCTCTGCTTTTTCCACCAAATGCATCCGATGAAGTGAGCTGTAGCTCACGAAAGCTTATGCTCTAATAAATTTGAATAAATGAAGACTCCGCACACCATTTCTGAAAGGTTGCTGACCCCTGGTATAACACATAGTTAACACATAGTTGAAGGGTGCATTTAAAGTGCTACTGTGATATCTGGGATTCCATCTGAAGTTCCCAATGCTCCAACTCCCACTACTGTTCCTATATCTCTTTTTTTCTCTCTTCTCCTGACTCTCTCCCTTCTCAGGCGACAAAATTTTCTCCAATTTTACCCCATCCATTGACTATCTGAAATATTGCACCATGTTTGGTATAATTTGCATATAGAATCACACATGTTTTGCATGACATAGTTGCTGTGGTAATATAAAATTGTTAATTTCAATACTATTGGTATCATTCGGTACTGTACATTAATAGACATAATCCGATGTTTTGAATATATCACTAGTCCATTATCAAGTCCTGCTTTTGTTTCTGGCCATGGTTCATCATCTTGCTTTAATTCTGGAGTAGGAGGCATTGTTACTCCAGTGTGTTTAGGATTGGTAATGGTACTTTGCTAGTCCTTAATCACATTCAGAGGGAAGGTCAGTCACTTTTCTGGCATGGTAGGTGGACTCATGGACGGTAGCTCAATGATCTGCTGAAGTAAGTAACTGTAATATTTCCTGCACGTGTTAGCTGCCACCTTATCACAAATTCCATGGATCCTGATCTAATTCATGCTATGCCTCCTGCAGTGATCAACAACTGAAACAGAAAACAAATATTGTTGCTTCTCTCCTTTTACATCAGTTAGCGCTTGTCTACATTACCTGCTGGATCGGTGGGCAGCGATCGATCCAGCGGGGGTCAATTTATTGTGTCTAGTCTAGTCTAGCCGAGCGCTCCCTCATCGACTCAGGTACTCCACCAGAGCAAGAGTCGGAGCGTCAGCAGTGAACTCACTGTAGCTGAAGTTGTGTAAATTAGATCAATCCCACCCCACCCCCCAGTGTAGACCAGACCCTAGATTCACTTCTGTCCTTCCCTCTGTCAGTTTCCGATGCATAGCATGCAACCATTGATTCAACACCCGTTTTCCATCCTTTAACCGAACCAGGTATACTACTTTTTCCACCAAATGCATCCGATGAAGTGAGCTGTAGCTCACGAAAGCTTATGCTCTAATAAATTTGTTAGTTTCTAAGGTGCCACAAGTACTCCTTTTCTTTTTGCGAATACAGACTAACACGGCTGCTACTCTGAAACCTGTGATTATGCAAGGCACTGAATTAAGCCGTATAGAGTGGAAATCTGTCAACTTCATGAAAAAACTCGCACAGATACAGACAGACATCATCTTCCTCTCCAAATGCAAACAGATGGACATCATACCGAAAGGACTGAAGGTAAAAAATCCATTACAATCTACATACCACACAGACTATGCTGACAGCTTGTGCCACACACTCTCAAGGAAACTGCGGAACCACCTGATCAACATCCTCTACAGCAAACAGGGAAAGATTAAGAATGAGCTCTCAAAACTGGATACTCTCATAAAGAACCAACCTTCCACACAAACTTCCTCGTGGCTGGACTTTACAAAAACTAGACAAGCCATTTACAAAACACACTTTGATTCTCTACAAAAGAAAAAGGACACTAAGCTATCTAAACTACTATATGCCACAAGGGGCCACAACAATGGTTCCCGTAACCCACCCAGCAATATTGTTAATCTATCCAACTATACTCTTAGCCCAGCGGAAGAATCTGTCCTATCTCGGGGCCTCTCCTTTTGCCCCTCCACCCCCACGAACATGATACAGTTCTGTGGTGACCTAGAATCCTATTTTCGACGTCTCAGACTCAAGGAATATTTCCAACACACCTCTGACCAACATATTAACCCACAGAGACCTTCCTGCCAACACTACAAAAAGAAGGATTCTGGGTGGACTCCTCCTGAAGGTCGAAACAGCAGCCTGGATTTCTACATAGACTGCTTCCGCCGACGTGCACGAGCTGAAATTGTGGAAAAGCAGCATCGCTTACCCCATAACCTCAGCCATGCAGAACACAGTGCCATCCACAGCCTCAGAAACAACTCTGACATCATAATCAAAAAGGCTGACAAAGGAGGTGCTGTCGTCATCATGAATAGGTCGGAGTATGAACAAGAGGCTACTAGGCAGCTCTCCAACACCACTTTCTACAAGCCATTACCCTCTGATCCCACTGAGAGTTACCAAAAGAAACTACAGCATTTGCTCAAGAAACTCCCTGAAAAAGCACAAGAACAAATCCGCACAGACACACCCCTGGAGCCCCGACCTGGGGTATTCTATCTGCTACCCAAGATCCATAAACCTGGAAATCCTGGACGCCCCATCATCTCAGGCATTGGCACCCTGACAGCAGGATTGTCTGGCTATGTAGACTCCCTCCTCAGGCCCTTCGTTACCAGCACTCCCAGCTATCTTCGAGACACCACCGATTTCCTGAGGAAACTACAGTCCATTGGTGAGCTTCCTAAAAACACCATCCTAGCCACTATGGATGTAGAAGCCCTCTACACCAACATTCCACACAAAGATGGACTACAAGCCGTCAGGAACAGTATCCCCGATACTGTCACGGCTAACCTGGTGGCAGAACTTTGTGACTTTGTCCTGACCCATAACTATTTCACATTTGGTGACAATGTATACTTTCAAATCAGCGGCACTGCGATGGGTACCCGCATGGCCTCACAGTATGCCAACATTTTTATGGCTGACTTAGAACAACGCTTCCTCAGCTCTCGTCCCCTAATGCCCCTACTCTACTTGCGCTACATTGATGACATCTTCATCATCTGGACCCATGGAAAAGAAGCTCTTGAGGAATTCCACCATGATTTCAACAATTTCCATCCCACCATCAACCTCAGCCTGGACCAGTCCACACAAGAGATCCACTTCCTGGACACTACGGTGCTAATAAGCGATGGTCACATTAACACCACCCTATATCGGAAACCTACTGACCGCTATTCCTACCTACATGCCTCTAGCTTTCATCCAGATCATACCACTCGATCCATTGTCTACAACCAAGCGCTACGATATAACCGCATTTGCTCCAACCCCTCAGACAGAGACAAACACCTACAAGATCTCTATCATGCATTCCTACAACTACAATACCCACCTGCTGAAGTGAAGAAACAGATTGACAGAGCCAGAAGAGTACCCAGAAGTCACCTACTACAGGACAGGCCCAACAAAGAAAACAACAGAACGCCACTAGCCATCACCTTCAGCCCCCAACTAAAACCCCTCCAACGCATCATCAAGGATCTACAACCTATTCTGAAGGACGAGCCATCGCTCTCTCAGATCTTGGGAGACAGACCAGTCCTTGCTTACAGACAGCCCCCCAACCTGAAGCAAATACTCACCAGCAACCACACACCACACAACAGAACCACTAACCCAGGAACCTATCCTTGCAACAAAGCCCGTTGCCAACTCTGTCCACATATCTATTCAGGGGATACCATCATAGGGCCTAATCACATCAGCCACACTATCAGAGGCTCGTTCACCTACGCATCTACCAATGTGATATATGCCATCATGTGCCAGCAATGTCCCTCTGCCATCTACATTGGCCAAACTGGACAGTCTCTACGTAAAAGAATGAATGGACACAAATCAGACGTCAAGAATTATAACATTCAAAAACCAGTTGGAGAACACTTCAATCTCTCTGGTCACTCGATCACAGACCTAAGAGTGGCTATACTTCAACAAAAAAGCTTCAAAAACAGACTCCAACGAGAGACTGCTGAATTGGAATTAATTTGCAAACTGAATACAATTAACTTAGGCTTGAATAGAGACTGGGAATGGATGAGTCATTACACAAAGTAAAACTATTTCCCCATGGTATTTCTCCCTCCCACCCCACCCCCCACTGTTCCTCTGATATTCTTGTTAACTGCTGGAATTAGCCTACCTGCTTGTCACCATGAAAGGTTTTCCTCCTTCCCCCCCCTGCTGTTGGTGATGGCTTATCTTAAGTGATCACTCTCCTTACAGTGTGTATGATAAACCCATTGTTTCATGTTCTCTGTGTGTGTGTATATAAATCTCTCCTCTGTTTTTTCCACCAAATGCATCCGATGAAGTGAGCTGTAGCTCACGAAAGCTTATGCTCTAATAAATTTGTTAGTCTCTAAGGTGCCACAAGTACTCCTTTTCTTATTTCCCCATGGTATTTCTCCCTCCCACCCCACCCCCCACTGTTCCTCTGATATTCTTGTTAACTGCTGGAATTAGCCTACCTGCTTGTCACCATGAAAGGTTTTCCTCCTTCCCCCCCCTGCTGTTGGTGATGGCTTATCTTAAGTGATCACTCTCCTTACAGTTTTCAGAGTAGCAGCCGTGTTAGTCTGTATTCGCAAAAAGAAAAGGAGTACTTGTGGCACCGTCTCTAAGGTGCCACAAGTACTCCTTTTCTCCTTACAGTGTGTATGATAAACCCATTGTTTCATGTTCTCTGTGTGTGTGTATATAAATCTCTCCTCTGTTTTTTCCACCAAATGCATCCGATGAAGTGAGCTGTAGCTCACGAAAGCTTATGCTCTAATAAATTTGTTAGTCTCTAAGGTGCCACAAGTACTCCTTTTCTTTTTGCGAATACAGACTAACACGGCTGCTACTCTGAAAGGTATACTACTGATACTACTAGCCTTTTCCATGATACAGCAAAGATCCTCCCAACTGGCTTTTGGAAAGGACTTTTTATCTGAGACATACTGAACAACTCCCTTTTCGTACTCCTTGCCAGGAGTTTGCCATCAAAATACCTTTTCATTTTTCTTTGGGCTTCTCCTAAAGTAAGTAGTTCTCATTTTATTTTTATATTTCCGGTTTTAATACATTTTTCACAGGTGAGACTTTTTATTTGTTTTGGCCTCGGCTCTATTAACAGCTGTATTTTAGCATCTTCTCTTTTTACTGCTGCTTGGATTTCTTTATTCTTTTCTGAGTCTCAGCCAACTTAGATATCTGTACCTCTGCTGCTACATTTAAACTTTTTCTTCTGAAAAGCAGTATTAGTTGCTGCTGTTCATTTTTTCTTCTTCAGTTTACTAAGTATCCCCCCCCCTTTTTTAAATCATCAACATGCTCTTTAACACTTACACTTTTTAACACTTGCACCGCCCCCAATTGTCTAGTCCCTTCCAAACTCCACAGTGATTTTAGAGTCTGTGCAAAACTCCTTTTAGCTTCACGTTCCTTTTCCCTAAATCAACTCAGCTTCAGTTTTGCATTGTGAAACAGGACATTTTGCCCATTGTGACAAGCCAATGTATTCTGCAGCTTTAAGCTTATCACTATGTGTTTTATACTCACTTCCCACCACCCTGAACCAGCCAATTCCATTTAAAGATGAGTGAGTAGCCCCACCAAAGATGAACACTAAGCCATAAGTATGCAGGTGGCTGGAGCCAGCTATTGAAGAAACCATATTTTGCTATTGATGTTCAGTATTCAATCAGTTCTATGCTTAGTCGATTTTTTTCTTCACTTATTTTTCTGAAATCAATTCTGTCTGTTTCTGAAAGTTCAGAATACACATCCCCATAACACTTTCCCCACTGGTGCATATTTCTGATAAATGAAAAAGGAAATGTGAGTTTCATTTCTGGCACTACCACTAATTTTGTTGCCTCAGACCAGTCACTTAACTTCTGTGCCTGTTTCCCCTTCTTTAAAATGGAGATTAGTAACCCTGATCTAGTTCCTGAGACAATGGGGAGGGTTATTTAGTTAGTCAGATTACTGGCAGTCCATCACAAGGAAGACAGCATATCAAAATGAAATATTCGCTATCACAATAGACAAGAGCAAACCCTTATTAAAAGAAATCAGTGAATAAGGTGCAGATAGTAATTTGTCAAGAACATCAATGCTTCACAGAAATGAATATCTTTAAGTGCAGCTAGTACAAAGAGCCAATGAACTCATATGGTGGGCAGCTTCATACAGGTCCGCATATTGTAGTTTTTATTCAGCAAAACTCTTTACAGTGCAGATGATATTGTGAGGATATTATCATAGCTGTGTCTGCTGAGTGCACCTTCTACGTGTCAATGGCATCCTTTCAATTTAACCTGCATTTTCTCAGCAGGTCTAGCCCTGGTTGTAGGGATTTTCTGGGGCATATGAGAAATAAAAAACCATGAATAGACCTTGCCTTGCCATATTAAAATAGGAGTTTTAACATATTTCAAATTTTAGAGGATCGTGCTCATTGAAGGAGAGAGACCAGATTTAGAGACTGTTCAGGTGCCATATATTATATTTTATTTAAAATAAATTCCCTTGAGAATTTTAATGCAAATGTAAAAATTTTTAATCTCCTTTGTTTATTGTGTCTTATTGTTACTTGTGTGTATATACATATATCATGTGCTATACCTCCATACTAGGAGTTTCCAACCCTGTGAAATTGTCATATTCCTTGTGTGTCAGCCCACAGTTTTAGGAAATTAAAACTCTATTTCTATGTGGATAGTTTTCCAATTAATCTTCCGTAACAGAATTTATTTCCTGGGAGAAGGAATAAACTATTGTGTATTTAAATGTTCACTGAGGGTGAAATTCACCTGTGTGCAAGGGGCCAGCTCATTTAAATCCCTCTTGTGTATAATCTTTGTGCTGGCCCTCTGCAGAGGGCTAAATTTCATGCTGATTACATATTTGAATCTATCTGGACAAATGCATCATGTTTAATGGAATTGACTTCATTTAGGTTCTGTTTCAAAGACAACATATTTTATTCCAGCCTCCCTCCACCCACAGCAAAAAAAGCTATATACCAACAAAAGTGCATATAATTGCATCTACACCTGGGGCTTTTGCAGAACAGCTATGTCAGTCAGAGATCACACCTCTGACCAACATAGCTATGTTGGCCTAACTGATGCAGTGATCTCTGCTTGAGTCTGCAAACAGCCTAAAACAATACCTCTAAGTGAACTGCCCTATTTATATTAATTGGTGATAACTGAGAAATTTAAGAACGCCAGTTAATGGTGTTGCCATTTACTTTATTTTACTGCTGATCACAATACAGAGGAAAGAAAAGGTCCAATCAGATCATGAAGATCTGCATAGTGGATGGTATCTCATTTTGGCAACACAGATCAGCAAAGTCCGGGAAGAATAACATCATTTGTATTTTTCCAGTCTGACCCCTGCTTTGTGTATACAGTATTATATATACAGGCCCAAGATGAGATGTGTTGCGTATTTCTTATACACCCAGAACTTCTACTTACATCGCTGGGTGCACTAGGAATCCAGGATAAAGTCCAAAATAAGAGAGAAAAGGAGAGCAATTACAACTTTGCAAAATTGTCATGCATATCTACCAGACCAGGCACACACAAGCTGTTCACCGCCCTCTACCATGATGACATAGAATAATGTGAAAACTAATTATATTTTACTTGCACATCAAAATGATAATTGCTTATATTTACTGGATTATTATATGCAATTTCAGTGATGTTTTATTTTTCTTTTTTTTTCACTCTCATTTGTATTTAAAATGTACACATGGTGAAAGCTAGCTTCCTATTGCCACACTGAACATTGGTTAAAGGAGTTGGTTCTACTTGAGAGAGTTGCTTATAAATGTTTAACTGAATTTATTATTCATTTCCCAGGTATCATGTCTGCTTGATGCATTTTGTTGAGAATTTGCAACTCAACTACTATGTTTAAAATGGCAGTTGCTAATGGTGCTCAGCAGGATAGGTGTAATTTGAGAGATAATTATAGACTAAAATTGTGAAACATAACAGTGGTGACATGAGTACTGTTTTCATTCATTAAGCAGAAGCAGGTCATAATTACTTCTCAGTTCATATATACCACCACTATGTATGCTATAATGGACACACACTGGTGTTTACAGATGCTGTATGTGTGTAGGAGAAAATTTTTCAAATGTTTCTAAATCACTTAAGCACTTTGACAGTTTTACCCTATATGTTATGTACATATTAAGCATTAAATGTTCTTCTGTTGGACTTCAAATTATATTTGCATAACTGTGCATACAATCAAGTTATAGCTGAAGTCTCCAGTGGTTTAACATTTGGAAATACTTATTTATTATAGGAAATGCTCTAGTTCTCCAATTCTTTTACACTTAAAATGACTATTTTAATGGTATGATACATTTCTCCACGCTCCAGAATACAGTACTTAGTGCACATTCCAATTGGTTTTGTATGGTTTCATCGGGGGGGTGGGGGAAGCGAATCAATCACACTTTTCACTCACTGGTTCATTTATTTTCTGAGTCTCAGTGGTGTGCCTTTATAAGCAGGAAGGTAGATATTTTTCCCTTAAAGATTTGCTGTATGATATTTCAACCTAACGTTGCTTTTGTCTGTGTAGTATACAGTATTTTTGTCCATATTTTTTTCTAGGCATTGATATTTTATGTAATGTCACTTCTCTGACAATGAGACAAAGCATGTTACTATGTAGCTAAAAGTGAAACCATTTTCAATGTAACACGTGGTTGTTTTTTAAGAATCAGCTTTCATTTTAATTAAAAATTCTTGCACACTTTGGACCTGATTCTCTGCTATCCTGCATCAGTTAATTACACCAATGCATACCCTTTCTGCACTCTGTATTCCCTTATGTCAGTGTTTCTCACTCACTGTCCATTGTTGTAAATGACTGAAGGAGTTGCAGCGTGACATAGCCCTGGTCTACACTAGGCGTTGAGGTCGAATTTAGCAGCGTTAAATCGATGTAACCCTGCACCCGTCCACATGATGAAGCCCTTTTTTTCGACTTAAAGGGCTCTTAAAATCAATTTCCTTACTCCACCCCCAACAAGGGGATTAGCGCTGAAATCAGTTTTGCTGGGTCGAATTTGGAGTACTGTGGATGCAATTAGATGGTATTGGCCTCCGGGAGCTATTCCAGAGTGCTCCATTGTGACCGCTCTGGACAGCACTCTCAACTCAAATGCACTGACCAGGTAGACAGGAAAAGGCCCGCGAACTTTTGAATTTCAATTTCCTGTTTGGCCAGTGTGGCAAGCTGCAGGTGACCATGCAGAGCTCATCAGCAGAGGTGACCATCCTCAGCTCATCAGCAGAGGTGACCATGATGGAGTCCAAGAAGAGCAAAAGAGCTCCAGCATGGACCGAACAGGAGGTACGGGATCTGATCGCTGTATGGGGAGAGGAATCTGTGCTATCAGAACTATGTTCCAGTTTTCAAAATGCTAAAACATTTGTGAAAATCTCCCAGGGCATGAAGGACAGACGCCATAACAGGGACCCGAAGCAGTGCCGCGTGAAACTTACGGAGCTGAGAGAAAACCAGAGAGGCGAACGGCCGCTCCGGGTCAGAGCCCCAAACATGCTGCTTCTATGATGAGCTGAATGCCATTTTAGGGGGTTCATCCACCACTACCCCAGCCATGTTGTTTGACTCCTTCAATGGAGATGGGGGCAACATGGAAGCAGATTTTGGGGACGAGGAAGACGATGATGAGGAGGCTGTAGATAGCTCACAGCAAACAAGCGGAGAAACCGGTTTTCCCGACAGCCAGGAACTGTTTCTCACCCTGGACCTGGAGCCAGTACCCCCCGAATCCACCCAAGGCTGCCTCCCAGACCCACCAGATGGAGAAGGGACCTCTGGTGAGTGTACCTTTTAAAAGACTATACAAGGTTTAAAAGCCAGCGTGTTTAATGATTAATTTGCCCTGGCATTCGTGGCTCTCCGGATATACTCCTAAAGCCTTTGCAAAAGGTTTCTGGGGAGGGCAGCCTTATTCCATCCACCATGGAAGGACACTTTACCACTCCGGGCCAGCAGCACGTACGCGGGAAACATTGTAGAACAAAGCGTTGCAGTGTATGTTTGCTGGTGTTCAAACAACATCCGTTCTTTATCTCTCTGTATTATCCTCAGGAGAGTGATACCATTCATGGTCACCTGGTTGAAATAGGGTGCTTTTCTTAAGGGGACATTCAGAGGTGCCCGTTCCTGCTGGGCTGTTTGCCTATGGCTGAACAGAAATGTTCCCCGCTGTTAGCCAAGCGGTGGGGGGAGGCAAAATGCGACCTTGTAACGAAAGCACATATGCTATGTATGTAATGTTAACAGCAAGGTTTACTGTGAAAGAGTGTACCCATTGTTGTATAAAATGTGTCTTTTCAAATACCACTGTCCCTTTTTTTTTCTCCATCAGCTGCATGTGTTTCAAGGATCACAGGATCTTCTCCTTCCCAGAGGCTAGCAAAGATTAGAAGGCAAAAAAAAACACACTCGCGATGAAATGTTCTCTGAGCTCATGCTGACACTGACAGAGCACAGACGAATGCATGGAGGCAAACAATGTCAGAGTGCAGGAAAGCACAAAATGACCAGGAGGAGAGGTGGTGGGCTGAAGAGAGGGCTGAAGCTGAAAGGTGGCAGCAGCGTGATGAGAGGAGGCAAGATTCAAAGCTAAGGCTGCTGGAGGATCAACTAATATGCTCCAGCGTATGGTTGAGCTGCAGGAAAGTCAGCAGGAGCACAGACCGCTGCTACAGCCCCTGTGTAACCAACCGCCCTCCTCCCCAAGTTCCATAGCCTCCGCACCCATTCGTCCAAAAACGCAGTGGGAGGGCCTCCGGCCACCTCCACCCCAGAGGATTGCCCAAGTAACTGAAGGCTGCCATTCAATAAATTTTAAACTTTTAAAGTGCTGTGTGGCCTTGTCCTTCCCTCCTCCAACATCCCTCCTGGGCTACCTTGGTAATTATCCCCCTATTTGTGTGATGAATTAATAAAGAATGCATGAATGTGAAGCAACAATGACTTTATTGCCTCTGCAAGCGGTGATCGAAGGGAGGTGGGGAGGGTGGTTAGCTTACAGGGAAGTAGAGTGAACCAAGGGGCGGGGGATTTCATCAAGGAGAAACAAACAGAACTTTCACACTGTAGCCTGGCCAAGTCACGAAACTGGTTTTCAAAGTTTCTCTGATGCGCACCGCACCCTCCTGTGCTCTTCTAACCGCCCTGGTGTCTGGCTGTGCGTAACCAGCAGCCAGGCGATTTGCCTCAACCTCCCACCCCACCATAAACGTCTCCCCCTTACTCTCACAGATATTGTGGAGCGCACAGCAAGCAGTAATAACAGTGGGAATATTGGTTTCGCTGCGGGCTAACCGAGTCAGTAAACTGCGCCGGCGCGCTTTTAAACGTCCAAATGCACATTCTACCGCCGTTCTGCACTTGCTCAGCCTGTAGTTAAACAGCTCCTGACTACTCTCCAGGCTGCCTATGTATGGCTTCCTGAGCCATGGCATTAAGGGGTAGGCTGGGTCCCCAAGGATAACTATAGACATTTCAACATCCCCAGTGGTTATTTTCTTGTCTGGGAAGAAAGTCCCTTCCTGCAGCTTTTGAAACAGACCAGAGTCCCTGAAGATGCGAGCGTCATGTACCTTTCCTGGCCATCACACGTTGATGTTGGTGAAACATCCCTTGTGATCCACCAGTGCTTGCAGCACTATTGAAAAGTACCCCTTGCGGTTTATGTACTCACTGGCTTGGTGCTCCGGTGCCAAGATAGGGATATGGATTCCATCTATGGCCCCACCACAGTTAGGGAATCCCATTGCAGCAAAGCCATCCACTATGACCTGCACATTTCCCAGGGTCACTACCCTTGATATCAGCAGATCTTTGATTGCGTTGGCTACTTGTATCACAGCAGCCCCCACAGTAGATTTGCCCACTCCAAATTGATTCCCAACTGACCGGTAGCTGTCTGGCGTTGCAAGCTTCCACAGGGCTATTGCCACTCACTTCTCAACTGTGAAGGCTGCTCTCATCTTGGTATTCTTGTGCCTCAGGGCAGGAGAAAGCAAGTCACAAAGTTCCATGAAAGTGCCCTTATGCATGTGAAAGTTTTGCAGCCACTGGGAGTCATCCCAGACCTGCAACACTATGCAGTCCCACCAGTCTGTGCTTGTTTCCCGAGTCCAGAATTGGCGTTCCACCGCATGAACCTGCCCCATTAGCACAATGATGCCCACATTGGCAGGGCCCGTGCTTTGAGAGAAGTCTGTGTCCATGTCCTCATCACTCTCGTCACCGCGCTGATGTCGCCTACCCGCCCGGTTTCACTTTGCCAGGTTCTGATGCTGCATATACTGCTGGATAATGCATGTGGTGTTTAATGTGCTCCTGATTGCCAAAGTGATCTGAGCAGGCTCCAAGCTTGCTGTGGTATGGCGTCTGCACAGAAAAAAGGCACGGAACAATTGTCTGCTGTTGCCCTGACGGAGGGAGGGGCAACTGACGACATGGCTTACAGGGTTGGCTTACAGGGAATTAAAATCAACAAAAGGGGTGGCTTTGCGAGAAACTGAATGCCTCCTCAAGGATAGAAATCAAAACCTCAAGGACAGAACTCAAAACTGGGTTTAGCAGGCCTTTGATTTCACAGAGGGAGGGAGGGAGAAAATGAATACAAAACAAATCTGGTCTATTTCTTGTTTTGAGCCACTTCATCTATCTTTATAATCATGCTGGCAGCAGACTGTGCAGTACGACCACTAGCCATCGTCACCTCCTGGGTGCTCAGCAGAAGACGGTGCAGTATGACTACTGGCCACTGCAGATTAAAAGACAGTGCACTGCCGGTAGGATTCAATCGCCATGAGACGAAACAAGGGAAATGACCTTGCTGAGTCACTCCCATGTTTGCCCAGGCACCCGGTTAAAAGAACACCCAGGACTACGTCGACGATGGCTACCAGTCATACTGCACTGTCTGCTGCCAAAAGGCAATAAACTGCTGCTGTGTAGCAATGCAGTACCATGTCTGCCAGCACCCAGGAGACATACAGTGACGGTTAGCTTGAGCGGGCTCCATGCTTGCCTTGGTATGGCGTCTGCACAGGTAACTCAAGAAAAAAGGCGCAAAACGATTGTCTGCCCTTGCCCTTGGAGAGAGGGAATGGGGGCCTGACGATATGTACCCAGAACCACCCGCGACAATGTTTTAGCCCCATCAGGCACTGGGATTTCTACCCAGAATTCAAATGGGCAGTGGAGACTGCGGGAACTGTGGGATAGCTACCCACAGTGCAAAGCTCCGGAAGTCGACTGTTGCTTCGGTACTGTGGACACAATCTGCCGACTACATGCACTTAGAGCATTTGTGTAGGGGGACACACACTCGACTGTATAAAAACGCTTTCTACAAAATCGACTTCTATAAATTCGACCTAATTTTGTAGTGTAGACATACCTATAGAAATGACAGGTTGTGTAGTTTGACAGGTTGTGTCTTTTTCATGAAAACTACTAAATATATTTGTTCTTTGTTAGAAACCAATTTATTTGGATTTAAACCATAGAGGAACAATTAAATAACATATTTTTTAAAAAACTAGCACACACATCTATTCACCTCCCTACTCTTATTTGTTACATTGAAAATTGTGTGTTGTTTGCTATATTTATGCTTTCTAATATATCATTTGGAGGCAAGCCAGTTGTTTGTTAGAGAAGAAAGGTTTGTAAATCCTGTAGCCTGAAGCCTAGTAGAGAAGGGAGGTAACTGAGTGAGAGCTCTGCTGACATCTGCTGGAGAGCAAGGGGCAATGACTGAGAAAGGCTGTACCTTATTTAAATATCAACTGTGTTCTCCTCAATACCTCATTTTTCTATCATCTATGTTCTCTGCTGTCACGTGCTGGGAAGCATGGAAGTCGCCTGAGGGAAGCAGTGCCCTATTTACATATTTACAATTGTGGATAGTTTGGAGACATTGGGGTACAGCTTGGCTAAATTTTGTACTTGGGGCTGATATTTTGGAGCTGATCCTGTTGGGAATCACCTGGCCAATGGCTGGATGATGACTGGGTTCAGGATCACCCTGACAAAGACTGGTGGTTGCCAAGGTTGGGCGAGAGGCACTGGACAGAGTCAAGATTCAAGTAAAAAGAATGTGTGTGTTTTTTGGTTTATTGCAAGTAATATTTCTCACGGAATAGGAAGTCTGATGGGTCTGTTAAATCACTGGACTCTTTTCACCTGGAAGTGGTGTGGTGGAAGGTGTAGTTACCTTGTTTGGCTACAGCTCAGCTGCAATTCCAATTATGTGGACAGTAAAATCAGAACCTGGCAGGAGTTCTGCTCATCTGGTAAGTACTCCTTTTCTTTTTGCGAATACAGACTAACACGGCTGCTACTCTGAAAAAAAAGAAAAGGAGTACTTGTGGCACCTTAGAGACTAACAAATTTATTAGAGCATAAGCTTTCGTGAGCTACAGCTCACTTCATCGGATGCATTTGGTGGAAAAAACAGAGGAGAGATTTATATACACACACACAGAGAACATGAAACAATGGGTTTATCATACACACTGTAAGGAGAGTGATCACTTAAGATAAGCCATCACCAACAGCAGGGGGGGGAAGGAGGAAAACCTTTCATGGTGACAAGCAGGTAGGCTAATTCCAGCAGTTAACAAGAATATCAGAGGAACAGTGGGGGGTGGGGTGGGAGGGAGAAATACCATGGGGAAATAGTTTTACTTTGTGTAATGACTCATCCATTCCCAGTCTCTATTCAAGCCTAAGTTAATTGTATTCAGTTTGCAAATTAATTCCAATTCAGCAGTCTCTCGTTGGAGTCTGTTTTACAGCAAAACACACTTTGATTCTCTACAAAAGAAAAAGGACACTAAGCTATCTAAACTACTATATGCCACAAGGGGCCACAACAATGGTTCCCGTAACCCACCCAGCAATATTGTTAATCTATCCAACTATACTCTTAGCCCAGCGGAAGAATCTGTCCTATCTCGGGGCCTCTCCTTTTGCCCCTCCACCCCCACGAACATGATACAGTTCTGTGGTGACCCTAGAATCCTATTTTCGACGTCTCAGATTCAAGGAATATTTCCAACACACCTCTGACCAACATATTAACCCACAGAGACCTTCCTGCCAACACTACAAAAAGAAGGATTCTGGGTGGACTTCTCCTGAAGGTCGAAACAGCAGCCTGGATTTCTACATAGACTGCTTCCGCCGACGTGCACGAGCTGAAATTGTGGAAAAGCAGCATCGCTTACCCCATAACCTCAGCCATGCAGAACACAGTGCCATCCACAGCCTCAGAAACAACTCTGACATCATAATCAAAAAGGCTGACAAAGGAGGTGCTGTCGTCATCATGAATAGGTCGGAGTATGAACAAGAGGCTACTAGGCAGCTCTCCAACACCACTTTCTACAAGCCATTACCCTCTGATCCCACTGAGAGTTACCAAAAGAAACTACAGCATTTGCTCAAGAAACTCCCTGAAAAAGCACAAGAACAAATCCGCACAGACACACCCCTGGAGCCCCGACCTGGGGTATTCTATCTGCTACCCAAGATCCATAAACCTGGAAATCCTGGACGCCCCATCATCTCAGGCATTGGCACCCTGACAGCAGGATTGTCTGGCTATGTAGACTCCCTCCTCAGGCCCTTCGTTACCAGCACTCCCAGCTATCTTCGAGACACCACCGATTTCCTGAGGAAACTACAGTCCATTGGTGAGCTTCCTAAAAACACCATCCTAGCCACTATGGATGTAGAAGCCCTCTACACCAACATTCCACACAAAGATGGACTACAAGCCGTCAGGAACAGTATCCCCGATACTGTCACGGCTAACCTGGTGGCAGAACTTTGTGACTTTGTCCTGACCCATAACTATTTCACATTTGGTGACAATGTATACCTTCAAATCAGCGGCACTGCGATGGGTACCCGCATGGCCCCACAGTATGCCAACATTTTTATGGCTGACTTAGAACAACGCTTCCTCAGCTCTCGTCCCCTAATGCCCCTACTCTACTTGCGCTACATTGATGACATCTTCATCATCTGGACCCATGGAAAAGAAGCTCTTGAGGAATTCCACCATGATTTCAACAATTTCCATCCCACCATCAACCTCAGCCTGGACCAGTCCACACAAGAGATCCACTTCCTGGACACTACGGTGCTAATAAGCGATGGTCACATTAACACCACCCTATATCGGAAACCTACTGACCGCTATTCCTACCTACATGCCTCTAGCTTTCATCCAGATCATACCACTCGATCCATTGTCTACAACCAAGCGCTACGATATAACCGCATTTGCTCCAACCCCTCAGACAGAGACAAACACCTACAAGATCTCTATCATGCATTCCTACAACTACAATACCCACCTGCTGAAGTGAAGAAACAGATTGACAGAGCCAGAAGAGTACCCAGAAGTCACCTACTACAGGACAGGCCCAACAAAGAAAACAACAGAACGCCACTAGCCATCACCTTCAGCCCCCAACTAAAACCCCTCCAACGCATCATCAAGGATCTACAACCTATTCTGAAGGACGAGCCATCGCTCTCTCAGATCTTGGGAGACAGACCAGTCCTTGCTTACAGACAGCCCCCCAATCTGAAGCAAATACTCACCAGCAACCACACACCACACAACAGAACCACTAACCCAGGAACCTATCCTTGCAACAAAGCCCGTTGCCAACTCTGTCCACATATCTATTCAGGGGATACCATCATAGGGCCTAATCACATCAGCCACACTATCAGAGGCTCGTTCACCTACGCATCTACCAATGTGATATATGCCATCATGTGCCAGCAATGTCCCTCTGCCATCTACATTGGCCAAACTGGACAGTCTCTACGTAAAAGAATGAATGGACACAAATTAGACGTCAAGAATTATAACATTCAAAAACCAGTTGGAGAACACTTCAATCTCTCTGGTCACTCGATCACAGACCTAAGAGTGGCTATACTTCAACAAAAAAGCTTCAAAAACAGACTCCAACGAGAGACTGCTGAATTGGAATTAATTTGCAAACTGAATACAATTAACTTAGGCTTGAATAGAGACTGGGAATGGATGAGTCATTACACAAAGTAAAACTATTTCCCCATGGTATTTCTCCCTCCCACCCCACCCCCCACTGTTCCTCTGATATTCTTGTTAACTGCTGGAATTAGCCTACCTGCTTGTCACCATGAAAGGTTTTCCTCCTTCCCCCCCCTGCTGTTGGTGATGGCTTATCTTAAGTGATCACTCTCCTTACAGTGTGTATGATAAACCCATTGTTTCATGTTCTCTGTGTGTGTGTATATAAATCTCTCCTCTGTTTTTTCCACCAAATGCATCCGATGAAGTGAGCTGTAGCTCACGAAAGCTTATGCTCTAATAAATTTGTTAGTCTCTAAGGTGCCACAAGTACTCCTTTTCTTTTTGCGAATACAGACTAACACGGCTGCTACTCTGAAACCTGGAATCAAATGTTTCAGTGGCCTTGGTACAAGACTCTCTTTTGTGGGGATGGGTGTGTGTGTGTGGGGGGAGTAATGTGATTATTCCATCACAAGGGGAGGGACACCATCAAAATATGGTTGGTGATCACTGATCTATGTGCAAAAACATGTAAACTAGTTTATAGGAGGGATCTGCAGATGTGACAAGTGAAGGTGTGCAGAAAGGGTGCAAAGAGCATTTGTTCAACTATATTCTTAAATCTTGTTTCCATGCTTTTCTCAGCACACTTTGAGAAAACTATGCTGTTTCCTCAATCCTTTTACATGATTCCTCTTTAAGCTTCTATTTCCTACCATGGCCACTAGCATAGCCAGTAGGTGATTATGCTTTATTTGTATTAATCTGCTATGTGACTCAATGAAGTGTGGTGCTTGCTAAACCATTGTCCAATAGCCGCATTGTCCATTTCTTGTGTGAACCATGGGGTGATGTGTCAGGAAAGTCTTGCCTCATGATTTAAGATAGCAGCAAGTACAGATACCCCCCAAAAAAATTGCAGTAGCTCCTAATTTTTAATGTATAATATTTTTTTCTCTGATCTCAGTGGAACAGCACATTCCAAAATAAGAGGCTGTACCTCTGGTATAGGTCAGAAGAACTCAGTATTTATGTCATGGTGCAAGGAGCAAACGATGAATAATTTATAAGGATTTGACTTATGTTTTCAGTCCATTAGAAACTGGATCTCATATCATCAAAGGCAATATCTTTCTAGACACTGAATTTACTCTCTCATATCCAGTGATCATCTAACTTTAATTAGCCACAACTGCATGCTATAAATTAGTAGATGAATCAATATTTAATAGTGATGTTTCTACATACATAATTTAAATAGTATATAGTGTGTTAAAAAGCTGGTAACATAAACTTTCTTTCTGTTTTTATAGAGCAAACATAAAAATTAAAAGTTGCAGTTCTCATCTATTATTGAGAAAGGGGTAATATACCATAGATTAAAGAGATGAACAGTCACTCTTGAGGAAGAGGTGACATGTTGCCTGATCAACATAGCAAACATTATACTCATTTTGTATCCACTGTATGAAAAGCAGTACAATTTAACTACAGTATGCATGCTCACAGTTCTTTCACTATTTTTGTGCAATGCAGTGTACAGCTTCAGAGGTTTGCTTATTTTAAAATCTGAACTTTGATTTAACTCAGTGAGTTCTGTCAGCAGTATTATATCTCTGTGCATCATTCAAGTTAGCTGTGAAATCCCTCCTATCTATAGACTTTGTGTGGTGAAGGCTGAGGGGCCCACCCCAGCAGCTGAAATTGAGGCAGGGAGTACCTGCATCACCACATTTGACCAGAAGAAGGTGTGACAGGGTCGCCAGACCTGTAACAGTGAGATTTTCAAGTGTTCAGAACTGGCTTGTCTCTATTGACTTGAGTGGGAGCAGAGTTAGGGTGAGGTTAGGCTCAGTGTTGGCCGTAGTATTTTAAATCTCAAAAACAGTCCTAACAAAGTCACAGAAAAGTAATGTACACTCTCCCTGACACAGTGTGTGAAATGATAAATGTTTTTTGTTGAGCAATAGCACATACACATTGAGGATCTAGTCACTCCTCTTAGTGAAGCAGCAAAATGGCTGAAGTGGTTTGGCAGATTCATTAAAGTGATGGAATACAGACAGTGCCTCTCTGCTCACTAGAGAATTTAAGAAAAGTGCCCCAAATAAAGTTGTTTTGATGTGAGGTTACTACCAATGGAAGTTGCTGGATTTACAGCCTTGGAGCATGTGTTTTTTCTCACAGAACAGGTATAGCCTAGGCAGCAGCAGCTTCCCTATGTTGATCCATTAGTGAGATGAGAGGTATGATTTTTTTGCGTGGCTTTTTCAGTCCTTGGCATCTCTACTTAGTCTGGCAATCAGAGGGCTATTTAATATCAGTTGTAGTGTTGGGTTATGATACCATAGAAGCAAGTGGCAACCATAAACAGCATTCTTGCTTGTCAGATTTTATCGTAATAACATACATTACAAGCCACTGGAATCTTAGGCTATTTTTTTTATACATTGTAGTCTACATAAACTTATTCTAAATCACAGCCTTCACACTCACTGTTTATAGACTTCTGTAAGTTAAGTCATTCTGCAACTGTCACATCATGATAGAGATTTCTTACTTTTAGTTGTGCAAATGATCCACATCCAAGACTTGTCTACCTACAAATGACTTTGTGTTGGCAACAAATGTTGTATTATTTCTGTCTCAAAGACCAGATATGATTTTCCTTCATTTAACCTTCAGTGTTGCTGGAAATAGAGTGACACCCTTCAAAAGGGCAGTCAATGTGGGTTATTTGGGTTCTTCTCTTTGCTCATGTAGAGGGGTGTTGGTTCAGAAGAAAGCAGCTACTATGAAAATCAGTGTCATTCTTAGCTCTTAGTGTTTCAGATTTTAACTCAGTTAAGTTTAGGAATATCATAGAATCATAGAATACCAGGGTTGGAAGGGACTTCAGGAGGTCATTTAGTCCAATCTCCTGCTCAAGGCAGGACCAATCCCCAACTAAATCATCCCAGCCAGGGCTTTGTCAAGCCTGACCTAAAAACCTCTAAGGAAGGAGATTCCACCACCTCCCTAGGTAACCCATTCCAGTGCTTCACCACCTTCCTAGTGAAAAAGTTTTTCCTAATATCCAACCTAAACCCTCCCCCACTGCAACTTGAGACCATTATTTCTTGTTCTGTCATCTGCCACCAACTAGACATGGAGCTACCTGTTGAGCCCAATGATATAGCCAGCTTTCTATCCAGCTTGTATTCCATTCATCCAGCCCATACTACTTTAACTTGCTGGCAAGAATATTGTGGGGGACCGTGTCAAAAGCTTTGCTGAAGTCAAGGAATAACATGTCCATTGCTTTCCCCTCATCCACAGAGCCAGTTATCTCATCATAGAAGGCAATTAGGTTAGTCAGGCATCACTTGCCCTTGGCGAATCCATGCTGACTATTCCTGATCACTTTCCTCTCCTCTAAGTGCTTCAAAATTGATTCCTTGAGGACCTGCTCCATGATTTTTCCAGGGACTGAGGTGAGGCTGACTGGCCTGTAGTTCCCTGGATCCTCCTCCTTCCCTTTTTTAAAGATGGGCACTACATTAGCCTTTTTCCAGTCATCCAGGACCTCCCCCGATCGCCATGAGTTTTCAAAGATAATAGCCAATGGCTCTGCAATCACATCAGCCAACTCCTTTAGTACCTTCGGATGCAGTGCATCCAGCCCAATGGACTAGTGCCAATCCAGCTTTTCTAAATAGTCCTGAACCACTTCTTTCTCCACACAGGGCTGGTCACCTCCTCCCCATACTGTGCTGCTCAGTTCTCCCAGTTCTGCAATCTGGTTTTCTTCTTATATTGGACCCTGTATTCTGTTTCTAGGGAAAATATATATGGTAGGTTCACCCCACAGTTACGTAGGAGTCCAGACAAATGTCTGGTTTCCATAATCCCTTGCAGTTTCTTAGGTGCCTAAATCCAGCATTTAAGGCACCAACGCGTAGCATTTACAAAACTCACTCAGCTCCCACCTGACCGTGTTGGCACTTAAGTATCCTTCAGTGGGCATGTGCAAAACCCCTAGGTCTTGACACCACCGAGCAGATTGGGGTGCTAGCTCGTGCCTAAGCCATGGTCGGATTCTCACACCAGGTGTTGCTGTGTGACCTGTATATGAGCAGATGGGTAATTTGGGGGCCAGCAAGCATGCTTGTGTGCCCCAATAGTCCAGTGGTGAGAGCATGCACCTGGGCTGTAGGAGACCAAGATTTGAATCCCCACTCTGTCTGATTTGTAGCACAGACTTGAACCCAGATCTTCTGTATCCCAGTTAAAAGAAAAGGAGTACTTGTGGCACCTTAGAGACTAACAAATTTAAATTTAAAGGTGCCACAAGTACTCCTTTTCTTTTTGCGAATACAGACTAACACGGCTGCTAGTCTGAAACCTGTATCCCAGTTGAGTGTCTTAATCATAAGGATATTGTGGTGGTGGGGTGTCTCTCCTGTGGAAGCTGTTACATTTTGTATAAGTAATGAACGACAATTGAAGCAGGGACTCTTCCACATCTCATCAATCTCTTAATTTTTTTTCTCTATCTCTGTCCCAGTGAATATATAATAACTTAATACAAAGTGAAACAGCTTCAACCAGCAAGACTGAGAAAGACTGTCTAGAATACTCAATAAGCTTGGTGGTTAGGGTACTCATATAGGAGGTTGGAGAGGTGGGTTCAAATCACCGCTTGAAATCAGGCAGAGTAGGGATTTGAAAACAGGTCTCCCACACTAATAGGGTTGGGGTCTCTGTCTCACTCTTGTTTGTCATGAGAAAAAGCTGACTTGGCTTAGGTGCCCAACTCCAGGAGAGGTTTCGTGGCTGTGAATCCCAAGTGGAGATAGGTACCTCTCCCTTTGAATGGCCCACTGGCTGTCTTAGGTGGCTCTCTGCTCAGCTTGCTGGCTTCTTAGGCCTTCTGCATTCACTTTCTTTGGTGACCAGGCTGCTCGTGTAATGGATGAGGAACCTGGGTGCCTAATTCAGGGGCTGAGGGTTCCACTCAGTGGCAGGGCACCTAGGAGCTAGGAATTGCAGTGTTCAACAACATCTAAGTCCTTTACTGGGTCTACCCCTAATGTGCTTTTCCACTGTTTCTACCTTATCCTGAAAAGCCTTATTTTCCTATAGGGAACTGTGTGCGGCGTTAAACGGGTGACGGTACTTAGTAATGTGCACTTCTCAAATTGCATTACTAATTTCGCTATTCTCATTCCCTATTATGGGTTATTTATTCATGCAACTACTTAGTTCATGTTTGTGTCATGGCACTGTTTGCTTCTCTAACTTCACATGTCGTTCTTTCTGATTTAGATAGTGGACAGTAATCTTTCCATTACAGAGAGAGAGCATTCAAACCTAAAAAGAAAAGGAGTACTTGTGGCACCTTAGAGACTAACAAATTTATTTGAGCATAACCTTTGTGAGCTACAGCATCCGATGAAGTGAGCTTTAGCTCACAAAAGCTTAGGCTCAAATAAATTTGTTAGTCTCTAAGGTGCCACAAGTACTCCTTTTCTTTTTGCGAATACAGACTAACACAGCTGCTACTCTGAAACCATTCAAACCTAATATTCTAGGATCCTGTTTCCTAGCTGCCTAAGATGTTCAGGCTTTTTTGGAGAAGAAAGTCCCAATGGGTGCTTTTGTTCTCTAGTCCTTGGGATTTTTTATTTAACTGTAATAAATAAGGATCAAACATTGCAATTCTTCTATTGAAGAATGCAGCACAATTTAAGTACGTTTTATTTTCAGCCGTAGTATCATCCAGACCAGGGGAACTCTTCTGAATTGCCGCCAGCAGCCCCAGCACAGTAACAGTTGAAGATATAATGTTGTTAAGAACTGACAACTTCTTTTGCACATACCCTTGATCGTATTCAGATTTCTTCCATGCAGGGAGAAATGTACCTTCTATATCAGTTGGTGTTCAACCAGTTTCACTTACTGAATAAATGGGTATGCTCAGAGGGTTGTGACCATTTGCTGGTGAAAGAAACCCATATCCTTTGTGGATGATTAAAACTAGTGGGGAAACACAAGGCCAGTTATTGATTAGGCTTGTTAATGTTTCCTTTCAGTATGGTACAATACCTGTATGGTTAAACAAGCAGTGATTATGCTCTTGCTCAAGAAACCATCTTTAGACATAACCTTGCCAATTAGTGCCTTGCCATTGATCCTCTCATTTCCAAAAGAGGTGATGGAGGGAGTGCCGTTGTGATTATTGGATGTAAAAAATTTCCCCAATTGTAACCTCAAATGTCAAAAGTATGTGCAAGTTCATAGAACGTCACACTAAACTATCAAATAAGAAAATAGGTCAAGTTGTTTTCAATAAATAAACGTGATGAACAAGTACAAGAGAACCAGACAGAGAAACTGTATTAGCCCAACAGAAAGGGCCTGCTGATATGATTCAAGGGCTATTGAAATCATGCCTGGTAAAAACAGAAAATGTGGACCCAGAAGTGAATGGACCAAAATTGGTGTGGTGGAGATTAGGTCTAATTGGTAGACAAAACAAAGGGGGGAATAAACTATGCCACCCTCTTTTCTCCTTTTTGGGTTTCTTATAAAGACACTTAAAAATAATCTCCCATTCCACCTTGCATCCCAGGTCATCTTGTCTCATCTCATCTTCTCTGACACCAAGCTACAAGGAGCAGACCAGACTAAAAGACTTTCTTCCTAAGAGGAAGGCCATGGGCTTGTTTGAATAACTTTGTTTTTCACTTGAATCCTGAAAATCATATCAATGTGACATCCAGTTCTCAGCCCATCAGTGGGGATAGTTCAATTCCAGGACTGCAAAGGTTTTCTTCCTTTTGTGTTGACATCCCACAACCCCCACCCTCTCTTCCTCCTATCCTCTGTCTTATTTTCTTGGATTTTCATCAAATCCTGAAATCAACCGCATTGCATCAGCACAGCAAGATGAGATTACCACAATCCTGCCATGCCTAAGGAGAAAATTCACAATCAATTGATGTCCTTGACTGGAATGTGAACCAGGGTCCAAGCAACAGGTGCTGTGGTTGACCTGTCAGCCAACTTATCCATTCATGACTGACCAGCCAGCCAGTGTTGTAAACAAATCATCAAAAAAGCCATATATCTCCCTCCTTTTCTCCTGTCTCTCCTCCACGTTGTGTCTGCCTGCATGTTAGAAACACAAGCGAATACCCTTTATACATCAGGACTGAAAGTAAAATTAACCTTTTCCTTTTTATCGACGAAAGGTTGTTCTGAAAATAAGGGATTATTTTGCCTCCAAAAGGAGAGACTTCAAAGATTTTCATTGTTTCTGCATAATCACTGTTTTAAATGCTTGTTTTAATTTCTTGCTCTATCTTGCGACTGATCAATAAACTTTCCAACTTGTCTCCTGGGCAGCAGTTTATTTAATTTTACAGAAAACAGTATTAAAAAAAAAAAACCCAGCAGATCTACACTTTTTTATGTAGTGATTAAATTATAGAAGTTATAACAATGTAACTGAAATTATAGCAGTTGCAGACTTGTATGCAGATGTTCTTATTGGGCTGAATGGGGATGATCCTTCTAATTTTCAACACTGAGCATGTTTAGACTAGTCCACAATTGGCTGGTGACCACATAGGAATAGGCTTTGTTTTATGCTGCTTGTTTCTTTATAAATGCTGATCTTAACTGTGTGTGTGTGTGAGTGTGTGTGTGAGTGTGCAAGAGCAGAGGGTGAGGGCTCCGGCTGTGGCCAGGGATGAGGGGTTTGGAGTGCAGGAGAGTGCTCTGGGGCTCCCTGCAGCTCTCTCTCCCCACAGCAGCACCTGGCCTGGGGGGGAGAGGTGCCCCTCCCCTGCCCATGGCAGGTCCAGGCCAGGGGAGGGGCGTCCCAGCCGCGGCTGGTATGGGAGTGGGTTCAGGCCGAGGGAGGGGCTCCCTGGCCGGGCAGGTCTGGGACATGGCAGGGTTTGGGGAGCCCCTCCCCCAGCAAGTCCAGGGGTGAGCTGGGGCCAGGGGAGGGGCACTCCAGCCGTGGCAACTCCAGGCTGGGACTGGGTTCAGGCCGACCCAGCTGTGGCAGGTCTGGGGCTAAGTTTGGGAGGGGCATCCCTCCCACAGCTGCGGCAGGTTGGGGGCTAGAATAGTTTGGAGCGAGGAAGGGGCGCCTCTCCCCTGGCTGCGGCAGGTCCCAGCTGGGCGGGTTCCCTGAGTGCTTGCGTGGTGCTAAATCAGCTGCTGTGCGGCCGTGCAGCTTGCAGGGAACTTGTGTGTGTGTGTGTGTGTGTGTGTGTGTGTGTGTGTGTGTGTGTGTAAAAATATTTTTACATACATTACCGAGAGAAATTCTCAGTTGGTGTAAATTAGTGTAGCTTAATTGATTTCTGTGGAAGTGTGCTAGTTTACAGTAGCTGAGAAAGTATATGTTCATAGCCTAGAGGTAGTTGACTTGCAGTTTGAGATCTGGATTTGATTCGTGCTTCCATTAGCTCACTCCCTGGCACTTCAATGATACAACATGTAGTAGAGTTATACTATCATGCTTTGTGGTCATGTCAGATTTCATACAGTAAGCAAGACTGATCAGTACTTTCAGGAGAGACATCAAGAATAGAGATGTTCATAGAACATACTCATCTGTTATGCATTAGGTGGCTGCTTTTATTTTCTCTGTTTTGGCAAGTCTCTTCCAGTTCAGGTTGCACTTCTTTCACATCTTTTAAAAGAACGAGGAGTACTTTAGTAAATTAATAAATGTGTTAGTCTCTAAGGTGCCACAAATACTCCTCATTCTTTTTGCTGATACAGATTAACACGGCTACCACTCTGAAACCTGTCCACATCTTTATTTATTCTTTCTTTTTTTGAAAAAGGGAAATTATATTTAAAGTTCACTGTAAAGTAACATTCCGGTTAAGATTGCACTACTGTGGACAATTGCTATGCACCAGAACTCTACAAGCGTGCATCACAGGAAATGTAGTTACTTACATGCAATAATAACAAAATCTACACAGGTGCAAATTCCTTGTGCTATTTACTCTATAGTATTTCTCCAATAATGGGGGAGAGCATGTATTGTGCAGTAGAAGACAAAGGGGAAAGAAGTAAAGTTACTCTGTGGACCAAAGCTTTGAATTTCTTGACTAGGCAAAGCATTTTTCCATGGTGCATTGCATTTCAGGCATTTATTTTACCCATTTTGCCTTCTAGGATGATCCCGGCCATTAGCAAATCCTTCTTCCTGACTGATCTGGTTGCAGGACGTGAGTATGACCTTTGTGTTCTCGCTGTTTATGATGATGGATTGACATCTCTAACTGCAACCAAGGTGATTGGGTGTGTGCAGTTCACTACACTGGAAGAATATAAGCAGTGCCGCTCTCTTCATGCCCAGTTTCTTGGAGGAACCATGATCATCATTATTGGTGGAATAATTGTGGCTTCTGTTCTTGTTTTCATCTTCATTCTTCTCATGAAGTATAAAGTCTACAACAATCACCACAAAAATAAAAATACTAAAGTTAATAATGTCTGCTCTCAGACCAATGGTAGTCAGAGTGGGTCAATGGCTCATTCTGCTTCCAAACTCACAGAGAGACGGGAAAGTTTGCATCAGGAATGCTCAGGAACTTCCATCAAAGGCAAAACTGTTGTAGATTTGGATTGTGAAAGAGTGACTCTTACTGACACAACCTTTTTAACAAGTGAAGCGTTATCTCAATAACAATGTGACAAAGCAGGTCACACCACATGAGCCAAGGTGGTATCGCTTAAAATGTTTTAATGCGAGTGGTTGTATTTTAAGCTTCACTACTATTGTCTATTTTTAAGATCAGATGGTTTAAAAAATATTTTTTTAATCTGTAAAACAGTTCCTGCATTCTTAACTATTTTTGTTTCAATATATTAAATATAAAGTGTGTGATTTACAAGATTTTTTTTTACTGTTTCTTTTATAGCTACACCTGTGATATTGAATCAGAAGCATAACTATATTATGATTAGTTTCAGAGTAGCAGCCGTGTTAGTCTGTATTCGCAAAAAGAAAAGGAGGACTTGTGGCACATTAGTCTCTAAGGTGCCACAAATACTCCTTTTCTTTTTATATTATGATTAGGTTTCTTTAGTAAAAATGCACTATTAATTCATTCAGTTACTAACTGGCAGCAAGACCAACTCTCAGGAACCTCAAACTTCTCTGATAGTAGAGTCATTTACCAGTTCAACTACCGAGCTGTTAATGAGCAATGAAATGTTATAAAGAGTTCTCAGCTTGTTAATCCTGAGACGTTCATCAGTCTATGTGCATTGTATACATGTCATCCACAAAAGAAAAAGCTAAAGGTTCCTCCGTGGCCTAAGCTTTGAGCAGGGGGTTGGACTAGATGATCTCCTGAGGTCCCTTCCAACTCTGATATTCTATGATTCTATGGACAAAATACTACTCCAAATAAGGAAAAGGAAATTGAAGGATTTTGACATCATCTCACACTATTCATTGGTACGGAATTGCTGTCATGTATTGTTTGCTTTGTAAAGGCTGGTATTATTCAAGACTGTGCCTTGAAGACCCTTCTCTTTCTTTTCAGTTAGATTTACCTCACCTTAGACAGGGAGGAGCTCACACTTTTGTCCTTCCTAATTTAAGTTTTCAGAAAGCTACTTACATTAGAAATGGTGTGTTGTGCATGTGCACATCTTTTGCTACACTGGAAACTGTGTCCTAGTCTCCCACTCTCAAATTGTGTCAAGTGTCAACCAAGTTAATCTCCCTCTTTTTGATATGTTTTTAGAGGGAGGACCCACAAGTTAAAGCTCCACTGCATCTTCAGATAACATTGATAACCAATCTCTTATTTCTGTAGTACTGCATGAAGCGTAATGTAATTGGCCAAAGGATTAACTATGTAAATGTTTATGTGAAATTCATTTTAACAATTCATATTTAATAATTAAATCTTTTTGTTTAAAGGGGTACTGTCAGGTCAAAATGAGTCCCCAAATTAGGTTTTTGTAATGACTTCCTACAAAACCTAAGAGCAATCCATGAGTTTAAATAAATGGTTGAATTAAACACAGCATTCCTCTGCATTGTTCTAGCATGTGAATTTCAAGGCAAAATTACTGGAAAAAAAGAAACCCTATATAAATAAAACTGACTAGTCTCTTTTTTGTTGTCCGAAATGATGTGAAGGTAAGGAACAACAAGAAGGAAGGAAATGACTTGAAAAGTAATTGGTTCATTTCCAAAACAAAACAGTTTAAATCTTTAAGAGGATTGCGTGATAATGTAAAAATAAAAGGAAATCCTTATTCTAACAGTTTCTCTTTAAACAACCAGCAATATTTCTCTGGTTGAATCTGAAAACATGGGACAGGCAAAGATATACATTGGACAGTTAAAAGCTGTATTATTATTGCACAACATTAAAGTAATATATTTTATTTAATCATTACAGTAAAGTAATAAATATAATTGTTCAAAAACTAAATTTTTCACAGTCTTGTTAATTGCCACAGTATCAGGATTTTTTATAATCTCCTGTATACAGAGTTTATATGGTGTGGCCCAGATACTGACTTGACTCCTTAACTGAAATTAGACTGGTTTCAGAGTAGCAGCTGTGTTAGATGCAAAAAAGAAAAGGAGTACTTGTGGCATCTTAGAGACAAATTTATTTGAGCATAAGCTTTCGTGAGGTACAGCTCACAAACTGAACACAAACATTTTAATGGGTCCATTTTTAGGCTCATTAGTCACAGTGAGCTGGAAGCCTTTAAGACCTTTAAAAAAAATTCAGTATCATCAACCCATGGACATATTTTTGAAAGTTAAGTTTTACAAACAGGGTGGGGTGCTGTCTGCAGGGCTAGTTGGGTTTTTTCCACTTCTTTATCACAAACCCTTGGCAAGTCCCACTTCACCAGTTAGTGATATCAACTGCTGGAGAGGTGGAAGAGATGAACCCTGATTCAAGACCGTGGCATGTAAGAACTATCAGTGCATCTTCACATGAGCCCATCTTGTTGTAACTGCTGATTGTTGCTATCTTTGTCATGTCTTTCTCTCTGGTCATCGTGGCCCCAAAATGTCTCCTTTAAAGGTGGTCTGGAAAAAATGTAAGTGGATTTGAGCCCTTGTTTGTTCCCTTATTCGGTACCACAGAAATTAGGAGCATTTAAAGGGGTC